>NC_058409.1:17952162-17956338 GCF_002201575.2 Neomonachus schauinslandi
TTTAAAATTTTGAGATAGTTTCTTCTAACAGATCAAAATATACCCTAAATCTCTAGTATATGGTGTTTTCTGTTCCCCTGCCTGATCACATCCTCTCCCTTTTTTTTTTCTTTTTTTAAATCCTCTTCTTTCTTTTTTCAAACAACTTCTTATCAATTCCTTTTATAAAATTTTTTATAATTCCCATCTTTACAGTCATATTCCATCCCTTCATCATATCAACCCTTATTTTTGTACATATATAAGTTTTTCTTTCTTTAAAATTTTGGGAGGCACTTTCTTCTAAAAGACCAAAATACACCCCAAATCTAGTGTGTGGCACTGATCATATTTGATCACATTCTGGTTTTTTTGTTGTTTTGTTTTGTTTGTTTTTGTTTTTATCTTTATCTTTTTCTTTTTTTCTTTTTCTTTTTTCTCTCTTTCCCTTTCTTTTCCCACTGCTTCAGGTTTTTTCTGATTTGTTTAGAGTATATTTTCTGGGGACGTTGTTACTCTGCTAGCATTTTGTTCTCTCATTAATCTATTCTCCTCTGCACAAAATGACAAGACGGAAAAAATCACCTCAACAAAAAGAACAAGAGGTAGTACCGACTGCCAGGGACCTACTCAATACGGACATTAGTACAATGTCAGATCTAGAGTTCAGAATCATCACTTTAAAGATACTAGCTGGGCTTGAAAAAAATATGGAAGTTATTAGAGAAACCCTTTCTGGAGAAGTAAAAGAACTAAAATCCAACCAAGTAGAAATCAAAAAGGCTATTAATGAGGTGCAATCAAAAATGGGGGCGCTAACTGCTAGAATAAATGAGGCAGAAGAGAGAATCAGTAATATAGAAGATGAAATGATGGAAAATAAAGAAGCTGAGAAAAAGAGAGATAAACAACTACTGGATCACGAGGGCAGAATTCGAGAGATAAGCGATACCATAAGACGAAACAACATTAGACTAATTGGGATCCCAGAAGAAGAAGAAAGAGAGAGAGGGGCAGAAGGTATAATGGAGCAAATTATAGCAGAGAACTTCCCTAATTTGGGGAAGGAAACAGGCATGAAAATCCAGGAAGCACAGAGAACCCCTCTCAAAATCAATAAAAATAGGTCAACACCCCGACATCTAATAGTAAAACTTACGAGTCTCATAGACAAAGAGAAAATCCTGAAAGCAGCTCGGGAGAAGAGATATGTAACCTACAAGGGTAGAAACATTAGATTGGCAACAGACCTATCCACAGAGACCTGGCAGGCCAGAAAGGACTGGCAGGATATATTCAGAGCACTAAACGAGAAAAATATGCAGCCAAGAATACTATATCCAGCTAGGCTGTCATTGAAAATTGAAGGAGAGATAAAAAGCTTCCAGGACAAACAAAAACTAAAGGAATTTGCAAACACAAAACCAGCCCTACAGGAAATCTTGAAAGGAGTCCTCTAAGCAAAGAGAGACCCCAAAAGCAACATAGACCAGAAAGGAACACAGACAATATACGGTAACAGTCACCTTACAGGCAATACAATGGCACTAAATTCCTATCTTTCAATAGTTACCCTGAATGTAAATGGGCTCAATGCCCCAATCAAAAGACACAGGCTATCAGACTGGATTAAAAAACAAGACCCATCGATATGCTGTCTGCAAGAGACTCATTTTCGACCCAAAGACAGCCCCAGATTGAAAGTGAGGGGGTGGAAAACCATTTACCATGCTAATGGACACCAAAAGAAAGCTGGGGTGGCAATCCTTATATCAGACAAATTAGATTTTAAACCAAAGACTGTAATAAGAGATGAGAAAGGACACTATATCCTACTTAAAGGGTCTATCCAACAAGAAGATCTAACAATTGTAAATATCTATGCCCCTAACATGGGAGCAGCCAATTATATAAGCCAATTAATAACAAAAGCAAAGAAACACATCGACAACAATACAATAATAGTGGGGGACTTTAACACCCCCCTCACTGAAATGGACAGATCATCTAAGCAAAAGATCAACAAGGAAATAAAGACTTTAAATGACACACTGGACCAAATGGACTTTACAGACATATTCAGAACATTCCACCCCAAAGCAACGGAATACACATTCTTCTCTAGTGCCCATGGAACATTCTCCAGAATAGATCACATCCTAGGTCATAAATCAGGTCTCAACCGGTACCAAAAGATTGGAATCATTCCCTGCCTATTTTCAGACCACAATGCTTTGAAACTAGAGCTCAATCACAAGACAAAAGTCAGAAAGAACTCAAATACATGGAGGCTAAAGAGCATCCTACTAAAGAACGAATGGGTCAACCAGGAAATTAAAGAAGAATTAAAAAAATACATGGAAACCAATGAAAATGAAAACACAACTATTCAAAATCTTTGGGATGCAGCAAAGGCAGTCCTAAGAGGAAAGTATATAGCAATACAAGCCTTTCTCAAGAAGCAAGAAAGGTCTCAAGTACACAACCTAACCCTACACCTAAAGGAGCTGGAGAAAGAACAGCAAATAAAGCCTAAACCCAGCAGGAGAAGAGAAATAATCAAGATCAGAGCAGAAATCAATGAAATAGAAACTAAAAGAACAGTAGAACAGATCAATGAAACTAGGAGCTGGTTCTTTGAAAGAATTAACAAGATTGATAAACCCCTGGCCAGACTTATCAAAAAGAGAAGAGAAATGACCCACATCAACAAAATCATGAATGAAAGAGGAGAGATCACAACCAACACCAAAGAAATACAAACAATTATAAGAACATATTATGAGCAACTCTATGCCAGCAAATTAAATAACCTGGAAGAAATGGATGCATTTCTAGAGATGTACCAACTACCAAAACTGAACCAGGATGAAATAGAAAACCTGAACAGACCTATAACCACTAAGGAAATTGAAGCAGTCATCAAAAATCTCCCAAAAAACAAAAGCCCAGGGCCAGATGGCTTCCCAGGGGAATTCTACCAAACATTTCAAGAAGAATTAATACCTATTCTTCTGAAACTGTTCCAAAAAATAGAAATGGAAGGAAAACTTCCCAACTCATTTTATGAGGCCAGCATTACCTTGATCCCAAAACCAGACAAAGACCCCATCAAAAAGGAGAATTACAGACCAATATCCCTGATGAACATGGATGCAAAAATTCTCACCAAAATACTAGCCAATAGGATCCAACAGTACATTAAAAGGATTATTCACCATGACCAAGTGGGATTTATCCCTGGGCTGCAAGGTTGGTTCAACATCCGCAAATCAATCAATGTGATACAATACATTAACAAAAGAAAGAACAAGAATCATATGATCCTCTCAATAGATGCAGAAAAAGCATTTGACAAAGTACAGCATCCTTTCTTGATCAAAACTCTTCAGAGTATAGGCATAGAGGGTACATACCTCAATATCATAAAAGCCATCTATGAAAAACCTACAGCGAATATCATTCTCAATGGGGAAAAACTGAGAGCTTTCCCCCTAAGGTCAGGAACGCGGCAGGGATGTCCACTATCACCACTGCTATTCAACATAGTATTGGAAGTCCTAGCCACAGCAATCAGACAACAAAAAGAAATCAAAGGCATCCAAATTGGCAAGGAAGAAGTCAAACTCTCACTCTTTGCAGATGATATGATACTTTATGTGGAAAACCCAAAAGACTCCACCCCAAAACTGCTAGAACTCATACAGGAATTCAGTCAAGTGGCAGGATATAAAATCAATGCACAGAAGTCAGTGGCATTCCTATACACCAACAACAAGACAGAAGAAAGAGAAATTAAGGAGTCAATCCCATTTACAATTGCACCCAAAACCATAAGATACCTAGGAATAAATCTAACCAAAGAGACAAAGGATCTGTACTCAGAAAACTATAAAATACTCATGAAAGAAATTGAGGAAGACACAAAGAAATGGAAAAACATTCCATGCTCATGGATTGGAAGAACAAATATTGTGAAGATGTCAATGCTACCTAGAGCAATCTACACATTCAATGCAATCCCCATCAAAATACCATCCACTTTTTTCAAAGAAATGGAACAAATAATCCTAAAATTTGTATGGAACCAGAAAAGACCCCGCATAGCCAGAGGAATGTTGAAAAAGAAAAGCAAAGCCGGCGGCATCACAATTCCGGACTTCCAGCTCTATTACAAAGCTGTCATCATCAAGACAG
>NC_058409.1:17961338-18083738 GCF_002201575.2 Neomonachus schauinslandi
AAAAAAAGAAAAGATACTCTCTTATATTTGGCCACATTTCCAGAGTTACCATTTCCAGAGTTCTTCATCCTTTTCTTTACATCTGGGTATTATTTCTCTTCACCTTGAAGAGTGAACTTCAGCATTTCTTGAAGGTAGATTTACTGGCAAAAGATTCTTTCAGCTTTGGTTTATCCAAAAATGTCTATTTTACATCCCCTGAAAAAAAAGATTTCTTCAGAAGACTTTACCCTGTCAACACTTACTTAATTTACTCATATTTCCTCCTACTAGAAGGTGAGTTTGTTGAGGTCAGTAGCCTTCTCTTGTTTACTTCTCTGTATTCCCTTCACCTGCAACTGTGCCTATCACAAAGTATTGGCCAATTTGTTGGCAGAAAGAAAGAAGGAAAGAAAGAGAAAGAAGAAAAGAAGGAAGAAAGGGAGAAAGGCAGGCCACCCCAAGATGGGCAGCTCTGGCATGAACATTATTTTGAGTAAAAAGCAACTCAAACCCAGAAAGTTCAGGAAACGCTCCTTACCTCCCCCCTAAACCGCCTGTCTGTACTGGGAAGAGACCTATTAACAGAGATTTGTCTTTACCCAAGAAACTCTTCTACATAATAGGGCAACCTTTTTTTTCCTAAACATTTCCTTTTACCTTCCTGCTCATGGTCTTTCTCCCTTTTGTATCATATCCCTGTCCTTAGCTCATATAAGCTTCATGTTGGCCAACTATCTCTGGAATTTCCATGTCTGGGTGGAGTCCCCATATGTAAGCTATTAAATTTGATTTTCTCCTGTTAATCTGTCACATGTCAATTTGATTCTTAGGCCAGCTAGAAGGACCTTGAATGGCAAGGAAATTCTTCCTCCCCAACAAAAGGAAGGATGGAAGGAAGGAAAAGAGGAAAGGAAGAAAATTAACTAGCACTGCTATCTATAGTCTCTATACAAATGTTTGGGTTTGACATTTCTTAAAATATCCGTTGTATTAATCAGGTGTTTGAGTGGCACAAATTAGTTTGCTTACAATGGCAATAAAACATATTTGGCATGAAGGAGGTAAAGGAAAATTCCAAATATATTTAGGCCTCCAAAAATTTATAATACATTTTAAGGTATGAAATAATAATTTATTATGACCTTGCTATTATACATTTGTGTGTGTGTGTATCTCTTTATCTATAGATAGATTATGGGATATATTCCCTATTTCATATTCCATATGGAATACATTCATGGAAACCTTATAAGTATAAAGGAAGCATATAATATTTATTATAAATAAATAATACTCATATATACACAATCATCCTTAAAATTACTGGCACTTTTTCAGAATGTGCATATAATGGTTCTGTACCTAATGAAAAGAAAACATGCACAGGGCCTGGGAGGAAAAAATTGGTGGAAGGGGGCAAAGATAAAGATGGCAGGCTTCACATAAGAGGGGAGCGAAGTAATAGGTACCAATAGAGTCCATTGACAAAGATATATTTGATGGGAACTATTTTGAAAACATGCACTTTAAGGTAACAATGATTTCTAAGCCTGCAAAAGGGAAATAACTTCTAAAGAATGTCATTTATATTGTTCACAATATGATTATAAATCAACTAAGAATCCTCATCTACAAAACATCAGGCTTAGGCTGAACATCAGTAAAATTTATTCTCTCGGAAGAAATGCTGTGGAATTCAAATTCTGAAGTTGTAGCCTCCATTGTTCTATAGGACAATACTCTAGGACAAGACTGGAAACGTTGAGGTTTGGGTTATTTAAGATGTGCCTGGGCAGAAGGCTGTAACATAAACTATACAGATCAATATTGTGGAGAGAGACGTCAGCCAGGTGAGTGAACAGGGCTTATTCATCCTTAATCTTGATGCAGAACAATGCTTGACAGAGCAGTGTCGTGAGAAAGTTTTAATTTTTAAAAAAATTTTTTAAAGATTTATTTATTTATTCATTTATTCATTTATTTAGAGAGCAAGTGCAGGGGAGGGGCAGAGGGAGAGAATCCTGAAGCAGACTCCTGCTGAGCCCGGGGAGCCCTATGCATGGGGCTGGATCCCAGGACCTTGAAATCATGACCTATGTTGAAACCAAGAGTTGGATGCTCAACTGACTGAGCCCCCCCAGGCACCCCGTGAAAGGTTTTAAATGAAAATACTTGGTATGGGTAACTTGGGAGAGATAAAAGATGCCAGAGTGTAGGCTTGGAAGACAGACTTGGGTTCAAATGTAGGGTGGGCTTTCTCCCTTGTTTACCACGACAGAACGAGTTTAAGCCTGATGTCCCTTTTATTCTCAAGTGTCCCAAGTTACAGAATACATTACATGGTGACCCAATTTAAATGTCATCTATTACTCACTGTGAGAACCTGGGTGAGTCTCCAAGTCTGTTTCTTACTTTTAAAATGGGAATAATGAATAAAATAAAATAAAATAAAATAAAATAAAATAAAATAAAACAAAATAAAATAAAATAAAATGGGAATAATGATATCTAACTCTTAGGCATGTTGAGAGGTTTAAATGAGATAGAACTCAGAAAAGAACCTACTTGGGCCTGACTGGTTAGTTCACACCAAACTATTATTTCCTCATTGCCTGCAGCCTCCTCAGTAAGATAATTAAAGCCCTCAGTGATATGACCCCAGCATGCCTTTTTCCTTCATCTTTCTTAAACTCAAATTTCATCTGCCTGAAATTTCTCAAGCTTTTCCAACTCTCAACTTGGGCATGTTATTTCTTAGCCTGAAATGCAATCCCCTTCTTTTCTTTCTCATTATCTTTAAATTCTCTTTACTCTTGATGGCTCACATTTTCTAAATATTTGTAGCTAGAAGTAATCCTACTTTCCTACACATAAGCACCTTTTCAAACTTTACTTTATGGCAGCTATTATTCTTTTAAGTGATTTAAATATTTGATTAGGTGATAAAGTATTTTATATTATTTGAATCTACCCCAATTGTTTTTATTTAGATATACCACAACTTGTTTAACATATCTCCTACTGAATGATATTTAATTTGTTCCCAGTTTTAAATTATTATATTTTTTATAATTATATATAATTATATTTTAAATTAGTATTATATACAGTGTACATAGACCTATAAATATTTTCTTCATTGCTTTAATTTGTATGTATTTCAAGGTCAGGAAAGTTGAGAATGTTTCATATACTACTTTTTTGTTTTTCTTTTGAAGCGTCCCTTTTTGTTCACTTACTATTTTGGGAGGGGCTATTTTTGTATTAGATTGTTCTCTATTTTAAAAATCAATTTCTAAGGTTTTTTTTTTCAAAATTGACGAAATTAGTTCCTATCATACGTTTCTAGTTTGTTAAATGTCTTCTGTTCATAATGTTTTAGACCTTGCTGAAAGGTTTTTCTTTTAAGTGTTGTTTAAATTACCAAATCTATGGTTTCTGAGTTTTGTGTCTGTCTAGAAAGTTCATCCCCATCCCAAGGGAGGAATATATTATTTATTTATTAATAAATTCAGTCACGTTTTCATCCAGTACTTTTATGGCTTCATTGTTTACTTTAAATCATTGATCCATCTGGAGATTATTTTTATGTAAGGAGTGACTTGAAGATGTGGCTTTATTTTTTTTTTCCCAAATGACTATATATTTACCACAGATTTATTAAAAAATTCATCTTTACTCCCACTGGTTTGAGATGCTCTCTTTATATTAATTCCCATATGTACTTGGGCCTATTTCTGAACTCATTCTCTTCCATTGATATTTCTGTGTACTCCTGGGTAATTATTAAATTTATATAAATTAGAGCTATAGCATATGTTTTACTATCTGGTAGAGCTCTTTATTTTTCTTCTTTGGACTATTTCTAGCTAGTTTTATATGTTTATTTTCCAGGCTACTCTAGTCACATGGTTTCATTTTGTAAATTTTACAGCATTTTTTGTGTTTGTTATTGTTTTTGTGTTTTTTTTTTTAAATTGCTATCTTAATGGTATTGAGTCCTTATTTCTAGTAACAGGATAGGCTGCATTTTAATGAAGGCTTTTACTATGTTTTTCAATTGATAATGAAAAATTTTCACCAGATTCCTTATAAAGTTATTGTTGCTTGGGACTATGATTGAAATATTTTCTTCCATTATGTTTTTATTGGTTATTACTTACATATAAGAATTTATATTTATTGACTATGTAAATATTATATGTCTTCATTTGTAATAACCTCCTAGTTCATTCTCTTGTTTCACATATGCAATCACATTATGTGCAAGTAATAATATTTTACTTCTTCTTTTCAAGTGTTGATAATCTGTTTCGGATTAGTATAATTGCTGATAGTAAACTGCTCATCGGAGTTCAAATGCAAACAGTGTCAAATTCGTTAAATGTTCTAACCCTCAGTTTTCTCATCTGTAAAATGCAGAGAATAGCAGTACTTACCCTGTAAGGGCAATTTAAAGATCAAGCTGGTAATGCGTATAAAGCAATTAACAAAATACCTAGAACATAATATGCTCTCAAAAATGTTAATCAGTTTTGTTTTTCCTCAAAGTTATTGAATAATCTCGTATTTTACCATCATTAAATAATATTAATAGCCATTTTAAATGACTTTCAGTAATGACATGTGGAATGGCCTAATGGTTTATTTGCAGTGTATGGATTATAGCATAATAAACATACAGACCAGACTTAATGGGGTTACAATATCATGCAATTTTACTATTTTAAATAAAGACTAAATTCTTGTGAAACTAAATGGCACTTAATTTACGTTTTTGGTGAAATATGAGTGAATTCACAGATTAGAGAAAGGGTGAGGGAAGTCTTGCATTATGTTAGATTCCTAAATTCAGTGGAAGTATTTATCACTTTACATTTGTATCATCTGTATTTACTTGCATTTTCTCTCTTTCTTGATGAAAGAGGTAGGTGCCAGGCTCCGCTGAATCATCTGCATGGTCAATGTGGGCAACTGACAAACACTTTGTGGCACATTCAATAAAATCCTTTGGGTAAAGGCACAAATAAATAGACCATACTGTGAAGAAATAAACGGAATCACAAACCATATATTTTTCTAGGTTCCACAGGGTCCAAGCATATGCAATGGAAACATTGTGCTATCCCATCCTCAGCTGACAAGAGATGGTATCATACTTCATCTGTCCCTAATGCATGCAACATTCTTTAATAGGAGAAAGATATTTAATCAGGAGCCAGTATGTACAAAACATTGACTAGAGGTAAGAACTGTTAAACGCTCTTTCATCAAGGAAGATTTTTTTCCCCCCTTAATACGCATGTGCTACATCTTACTCTAATCAACTAATTTTTTGTCTTTCACTCATAGTGGAAATTGCAGCGAGCTTGCTTTTACTGTAAAATCTGATTTATATGCTTCTGCTAAACGCAGGGATTTCATTTATGAATGCTGCTCAGTGATTTATATCATTGTTTTCCTTTTTGGACAAGTCACTACAAAATAATTTTTTTTCAAGCAAGGTGGTATTAACCTTCTCTGACTTCAAAGCCACTCTTCTAGCAGTATCAATATTCCTTTGTCATTTCTGTCACTTCATTACATTTGGTAAGCAAATAAATACAGCCCCACGTATCAAAAACTAAAATGACTATTTTGAGGAGTAGCCCTTTGATAATCATCTACAACAGATTACACAGCCTCTATAATATTTCAAAGAATTGGCCTTTTTCCAGTTGATACTGATACTGGGATTTGAGTTAATTGCTGGTGCATCTCCAACAACAGAGCAGGTGTTGGGAGAAAGAACGTTCCCCGTAGTTTCTTTATTTATCGTCAGAGCTCTTTTGCACTAAACCCTTGAGCTGGCTTTTTAGAGCCCACTGTATAACAATTCCATTCACTTTCATGTCAACAAGCTTGGGCTTGATAAATTAAAACAGAAAAATGCTGGCGAAAGCACCGCTGCCCTACACGATTCATTTTGCGGCACGTTGCTGGCAGCTGTCCAAGTATGGCCTCTATCTGCCTGGCGTCCTTATCATTTTCCCATCTGGAGAGGGCTGAACCTTACTTACAACTGGCGACTTAAAGGCCTGTGCAGGCTGCATCCAAAGGCCATTAACAATCATAACTCTAAAAATCATCACCTTCTTTCAGGCAAGGTTAATAGTAGCCTATAGAATAGATAGGAAGGTCAATATTTTACCTTTATTTAAGTAAATAGGAAGCAAATGGCAGGATTTCTTTAACGATGTGGAACGGTATGCTAATCTGAACCATTATATCTTTAGACTTTGTGATCTTCCTTAACATTATCTAAAAGTGATTTCGAAGAGCCCAGCCCAAATTAAGCAACTTCCGGTATTAGTTATCAGTTTACTATTAAGCAAAGTAATTCGTTCATTTATTCTTCCTTTATACAATGAGATTTCTCTTAAAGGGTCTTAGGTACGATGGTTATTTTATTTTTTTAGCAATTAATTATTTAAGCAATTATTTATTTTAGCAATTAACTACCAGGATGCAAAGGTCACTAAGGAAATCAAAATTAAAAAAAAATTAAATCTTTTCTTTGAGAAGAAAGGCTAAATAATAGCAGAACCAGTTTAAACTCTACTATTTAATTTTAGCAAAGTTTTGAAGTGTTTAAGTTGGTTTTCTTAACCAAGACTATATGTAGATTTAAAAGTAAATTAAATTTAAACCTGATACCAATTCAGCATTTATCACCCAAGAAATTTTCGAAGGCTAAATATAAGGCCGTAAATTTTAAACAACTACAATCTTTAGAAAATGAAAGCTCCCTTATTACTGGATATTTAAAGTGACAACTTAAAGCTTTCATCAGCTAACTGACGATGCATGTTAGTGATTATTAGCCTTATCTCAGAAACAGAAAAAGATGCAGAGATGACCAGAATTCTTGACTGGTCACCGCTGCTGGGTCTAATGAGCAAGGACTGAGCAGAGTGGGCAAAGCCAGGCAAACGGCTCTCTCTTTCAAAAAGGAGACAATATAGAGAGAAGTCAGATGGACTCCCCATCCCCCACCCCCAAATAGACCATTTGTTTAGGAAACGTCACCATTTACAGGGACTACTTGGTGATGAGAGAAGGTCAGGAGCTTGGCCCTCAGACCCTGCCTGGTGATTGAAAACATTGGAACACCGTGAAGGGAGAGGGAGGAAGAAGCTGCAGTTCCAAAATCTGTGTTGCTGGGGCACCTGGGTAACTAGTCAGTTAAGTGTCCGACTCTTGGTTTTGGCTTGGGTTGTGATCTCAGGGTCGTGGGATTGAGCCTCCGCATGGGGCTCTGCACTCAGTGTGGAGTCTGCTTAAGACTCTCTTTCCTTCTGCCTCTGCCTCTCCCTCCCACATTCTCTTTCACACTCTAAAATAAATAAATCTGGGGTCCCTGGGTGGCTCAGTCTTTAAGCATCTGCCTTCGGCTCAGGTCGTGATCCCAGGGTCCTGGGATCGAGCCCCGCGTCGGGCTCCCTGCTCCGCGGGAAGCCTGCTTCTCCCTCTTCCACTCCCCCTGCTTGTGTTCCCTCTCTCGCTGTGTCTCTCTCTGTCAAATAAATAAAATCTTTAAAAAATAATAATAATAAATAAATAAATAAATCTTTTAAAAAAAATTTGTGTTGCTAAAGTTGAAAACTTGAATTCTGCTTAGTAAAATGCTTATATTTGGGAAGAAAAACGCCAAAAGGATTTTGTTTGTACAAAGGTAAAGCCTAGATCTAAACCTGGAATGGAAACTGAGAGTTAAATGCCTGTGAATAACAACACAAGAGGTTATCTTCACTGTGGGTGGATTTGAGCCAGTGGGGATAATAATACACCCTGGATGGCAGGTCTGATAATAGCCTATCAGTCTCTCCGTGAGTGTCAAGACTTTGGGGGTGGGAGCATTAACTCCAGGATAAGAAGAACATAGTCCAAGACTCTCCCATTGCATGAGAGATGGCCTGAATCATGCAACTTTTCTTTCAGGCTTTAAATTAATGTTCGTTTGTTGGACACGTATCCTCTGCTGGCATTATCTAATGGGGTAAATTAAAGAAACCTTGAGGTTTGGCGGCTCTAGGAGCAGGCATTCTTATATGAGTTTTCTTCCTCCCTCCCTCCCTCCCTTCCTTCCCTGCTTTCTCTTTTTCATTTATTCATTTGTTCCCCCATCTCTCTCTCTCTCTCTGTGCGTGTCTGTGTGTGTGCTCTAAGTTCCCTCACTATTCTCAAGCCATTACTGAAGTTTTATTAAGCCCCCAAACCACATCTTAGATTGTGATTAGAGATTTTAAGGAATGTTTTTCAGCTTAAAAACAAAGTGACTTGGCCGTATAAAATTGCCAACATTGAGAGAGAAGAGAATCATTTTGCATGATAATAATAGATGGCCTGAATTAATGGGGCAAGATGCCAGCTTGCTAGAGGGACCAACAACCAGAGAATAAAGTTATGGGACATATTATCCTTTCCCAGGAAATTCTTAGAAATGCCTCCAGGGTAGTGCCTGATGGCCAATATTACCCTTAGTACCAAGCATGAGGGGTCCCTTGGGTGCCGATAATGCTGTCAGGCTGGGGCACCCTGAGCCTAGAACAGAAAAGCATGAGCTTTCTCTCGGTTTGTTTGTTTTTCTCTTTCAGGATTCTTTCCGACCTGTCTACCTCACCTTACCTTTAACAATGGTTGAGCAGATGCACCAAGAAGCTTCCTGATCCTAACCTATAGAATTTCCCCGGGCCTGGTGGCCAGGACCCAGTTCTCAGTTGGTGGCCTGGGAAGCAGATTATTCCCATGGCAAGCCTGGCATATCTTTGTGGGATCATGTAAAATTGGGCTTTGAGAAGGGTGCTGGCATGCTGACATGTCCCCACTCACGTGAAAAACAGGATGATTTCAGGGCTCTGGGCTACTAACCATCTAGTACTGACTTCTGGGCTTGGACTACATGTGAAGGCCTATGGGCTGATTTTCTTCGAGTTTTCACCACCATGCCACCTCAAGTCTACTGAACCCAAGGGTGGCAAGGGGGGCCTATGGGTGTGATTCACTCTGGGTGCCTCCCTGCCGGTAGCATCCAGGGTGGTCCCTCCATCCCATCATCAGGCAGTCCAGGGGAAGCAGGCTTATTGCCTCTGTGGGGAGACAGGTGCTGTGCAAAGCCAACAGACCCTTCTATTGACATATTCCTATCTTCTGACTGATGTGGTTATATTTTAATCTCCATGGTCTGTCTTAAGCTGTGCCAAACAAAAGACAGACGCTCCTTGTGAGAATGAGACTATTCTTTTCACTCCACCCAACAGGCCTTTTCCCTATTGTCCCTGTTAGTTGTGGTATAGGAAGTCAAAGGAGCAGTGAACATTGAAAGAAATCACATTAGAGGAATGCTGTGATTACAGCCTACAAAGGCATTATGGGAGATGTGTTGTCCTATGTTTTTACACTAAAATTCTATATGGTAAATTTAACATGACCAGAAAACAAAGTGTTGTTCATGTTTCCTTGCATACTCTCGGTGCACATGCATTGGGGTCCTATCGGTGAAGCTCAGCAATAACCTTTGAAATGGTCATTTGGAAGCCACTGTTCATAGGCAGCAGATTGGATCATTCAGTGTCATGTGAAATGGCAGACCCAATAGCAAATAAATAGTATTAGGGAATTACAGAGACAGAAATTTCTCAATATAAACAAGTTCTGAAGAGCACAGCATTGTCTACAGTAACACTGTTGCTATATCTTTTCTCCCAGTGGGAAACAGGAAATTAGACAGGATGGTGCATTTACCAATAGAGGACAGGAAAGGTAGTTCCTGTGACCTATCTTATCTTAGACAACTGGTAGGGCTGAGGATTCTTTTTGTTTGGCTCAAATGGACCACAATCTTTGAATTAAAATCAGTCTCATTTGCATCTTTCCTCAGACCCATTTCTTATCATGGCCTTGAGGCTATCCAGTGGTTAGAAGAGAAGGGGAAGGAGAAGAAGGGAAGAAGTAAATGATGGAGGAGGAGGAGAAGTTGGAGAAGGTGAAAAGCATACCAAGGGAAAGAATGGCTCTTCTTTTTTTTTTTTTTTTAAAGATTTTATTTATTTGACAGAGAGAGACACAGCGAGAGAGGGAACACAAGCAGGGGGAGTGGGAGAGGGAGAAGCAGGCTTCCCGCGGAGCAGGGAGCCCGATGCGGGGCTCGATCCCAGGACTCTGGGATCATGACCTGAGCCGAAGGCAGACGCTTAACGACTGAGCCACCCAGGCACCCCAAGAATGGCTCTTCTTAATTCAGGAGTCCAACAACTGAGTGCATCTAAGGGACTTGATAGGTTATATAAATGAGTACAGCTTATGGGCTGAGACAATCAGTAGTGGTAGAGGCTCTGGTATATGCAAGCCATGTCAACATGGGATAGCCACACTCAGCTCCAGGCAGTTATGACCATAAAAGAAGCTGGGCCCAATTTTGCTGGATCTTCTCATTTTTTGAGAGATGCCCCAAACCTTAAACCTTTATGTGAAATCTCCCTAGTTTTAAGTGTTGGCAATTAAATCAAATGTTAAACGTTCTGTGCAAACCACGGATCTGTGGCTTCCCTATAGTCAGCGTGCCAGCTCAGCTCCAAAACCTGGAGAACAGAATAGGCTGATAAACCAATGACACATGAGCCTTCCAAGAATAAGAAAGCCCTACCAAGCAGGAGACAGATCAACTTTGGGGAGAGGAAAGAAGAAATGCTATCAAGAGATGGAGTCCAAAGGGTGTTGGAAATCACTCTTGGTTAGTACTCTCATCTATTCCAAAACTCTGCTCCCTGGAACTGTTGCCCTAATCTGATGGCTCTCTGCTGCTTTCTGAAAGTAAAGTGGGAGAAGGGTGTGCTAGGGTTGGTCTCTTCCTGGATAGTAAAGATCAGCCTGTGACCTTCAGGATATGGATTGACGTGATATCATTAAGATAGTGACATATCTGGGTGGCTCAGTTGTTAAGCGTCTGCCTTCGGCTCAGGTCATGATCCCAGGGTCCTGGGATCGAGCCCCGCATCGGGCTCCCTGCTCCGCGGGAAGCCTGCTTCTCCCTCTCCCACTCCCCCTGCTTGTGTTCCCTCTCTCGCTGTGTCTCTGTCAGATAAATAAATAAAATCTTAAAAAAAAAAAAAAAAGACAGTGACATAGGTCATTCTCAGTTTTATCTCCCCTCAGAAGAAGAACAACTAGCAACAGTCTATGGACAAGACACCATTGTGAAAATCCCAGAACCTAGGGGTGAGGTTAGGCACCCTTCCAGACAACAAAGACTGAGAATGGCTGCATTCGAAGGGTAAGAAGAACAGCTACATTTTGACTGCATCACCTCACCCTCACCCTCTAAGCCATCATAGCACTACCCCGAGAGGACCCCTCTGAGCCTATGGTTTCTCCAGTGGGATTAAGAGAGTCCAAGGTGGACATCCAGCTCCCCTATTATGCAGGATGTGTCTAAGGAGGACCACGCAGATTTTGCCTCCTGAAAATTAATGAGAGAATTGGTGGGGCTCAATCACTAGGGATCAGATAGAGACAGAGAAAGGGGACAAGTCTTAGAGCACCCAGCAGTCAGATCTTGGTGCACTGTATTCCTGCTTGCAATGGAACCCAAACAGAGATCCCAGCCAGTGGATCTGCCTATCTGCAGAGTCAACTGGTGGCCATACCTGGCCAGAGAGCCCAGTTAGCAGCTCTACCTGACTGAGTCTCTGGTCAACGGACCTTATCCTCTGTGGAGACCATTCCACCTCCTCCCTAGGCAGTGACACAAGTTCAAAGCCCTACCCAACTTACGAGTGTAACCTACAGACCCAACCAGATAAGAAAGTTGCAGGATACAAAACCAACCTACAAAAATCAGTTGCATTTCTATACACTACCATCAAATTATCGGAAAACAAAATAAAGAAAACAACCCCATTTATGTTAGCATCAAATACTTAGGAATAAATTTAGCCAAGGAAGTTAAAGATCTCTATACTGAAAACTATAAGACTTTGATGAAAGAAATTGAAGATATCACAAACAAATGGAAAGATATCCCATGTTCATAGGTTGGAAGAATTAATATTGTTACAATGTCAACACTACCCAAAGTCATGTAGAGATTCAATGCAATCCCTATCAAGAGTCCACTGGCACTTTTTTTTTTTACAGAACTGGAAAAAACAATCCTAAAATTTGTAAGGAACCACAAAGGCCCCAAAGAGCCAAAACAATCCTGAAAAAGAAGGAAAAAGCTGGAGGCAACACACTTCCTAAATTTGAACTGTCTATAAAGGTATAATAATCAAAACAGTATGATGTTGGCACAAAAACAGACACACAGACCAATGGAACAGAACTGAGAGTTCAGAAATAAACCTTCACATATATAGTCAAATAATATTTGACAAGGAGTACAGACAATTGGGAAGAGATGATCTCTTCAATAAATGATGATAGGAAAACTGGATATTCATTGCAAACAAATGAAACTGGATCTCTATTTCATTAACAAAAATTAATTCAAAATAGATGAAGACTTAAATGTAAGACCTGAAACTATAAAACTCCTAGAACAAAACAGGGAAAAAGCTCCTTGACACTTGGTAATAATTTTTTTGGATGTGGCACCAAAAGCACAAGCAATAAAAGCAAAAAGAAATAAACAGGGTGACATCAAATAAAAAGCTTCTGCACAGCAAAAGATATGATCCAACAAAATGAAAAGGCAACCAATGGAATGGGAGAAATATTTGCAAACCATATATCTGATAAGGGGTTAATATCCAGAATACATAAGGAACTCATACAACTCAGTAGCAAAAAGCCAAGAATAACCCAGTTAAAAATGGGCAAAGGACTTGAATAGACATTTTTCCAAAAAAGATATTCAATTGGCCAGCAGGAACATGCATGTAAAGGTGCACAACAGAACTCATCATCAGGGAAATGCAAACCAAAACTACCATGGGATCTCACTTCACACCTGCTAGGATGGCTATTTCTAAAAAAGACAAGAAATAACAAGTGCTGGTGAGGATATGGAGTAAAGGGAATGCTTATAAACTGTTGGTGGGAATGTAAATGGTATAGCCATTAGGGAAAATAATATAGAGATTCCTCAAAAAATTAAAAATAGAATGACCAAAATGATCCAGCAATCCCACTTCTGGGTATATATCTAAAGCAAATGAAATCACTATCTAGAAGAGACATCTGTACCCACATGTTCTTTGAAGCATTATTTACAATAGCCCAAGCATGAAAACAACCTAAGTGTCCACAGATGGACAGAACATGGTTTGGCCATAAAAAAGAAGAAAATCTTGTCATTTTCAATAACACTGATATCCTTGGAGTCATTATGCTAAGTGAAATAAGTCAGACAAATACTGTATGTTCTCACTCATGTGGAATCTAAAAAAAACAAACAAAAAAACAAAAAAATCCCCAAACTGAACTCATAGCAACAGCAGATTGGTGGTTGCCAGGGTGGGGATGGTGTGCAGGAAAATTGATGAAGATAGTCAAAGGGTGCAAACTTCCAATTTGAAGAGAAAAACTTCTGGGGATATAATGTACAGACCGTGTGGTGACCATAGTTAACAATACTGACTTGTATATTTGAAAGTTGCTAAGAGAGTAGGTCTTGAAATTCTCTCTCTCTCTCTCTCTCTCACACACACACACACACACACTGTAACTAAGTGAGGTGACAGCATGTTTGTTAACTAACCTTACTGTAATAATCATTTCACAATGTACACATACATGAAATCATCACATTGCAACTCTTAAACTTATATGTTATATGCCAATTATATATCAATAAAACTGGAAAAAGAAAAGAGATATAGATTGAATTTTATTGCAAAGACATTATTTGGGCTTTTGGGGTGAAGAGGGATTGAGGAGAAAGCCCCCAAGGCAACCAGCCCAATGAAGAAAGAGACAGTTGAAGAATCACCCCTCTCCAAGCACATTCACTTTGTGGGACCAGGCTGGCCGTGGAGACGGACGAAGGATTCAATTGCATTGCCAAGACTAAGTCAGCCAGCTTAACTACACACCCTAATAGTTGAATATATATATAAAATAATATATTATATATATTGAACAAATTTCATAGTTATATATATATATACCGTGAAATTAGTTCAATGGAACTCTCTTGGCAAATTATAGCCAACACTTACATGGCATTTACTATATGTTCTATGTTCTATGCTCTTTTGATATATTAACCCATTTAATTTTCACCACAATTCTAAAGGGTAGGTGCTATTTTTATACTTCTTTTTCAGGTAAGGCAAGTGAGGAAGAGAGAAATTAATCATTCACCCACAATCACACAGCCAACAAACAGGGAACCCAGGAGACCGAGGGTGGTTGGCTGCAGTGGGAGAGCTTATCTGGAAGAGTACATCTTTTCTTTCACTATTGATTTATCTATGTTGTAAAGTAAAATCAACTGCTAATCAAGAGTGAAGAATATTGACTGAGGTATGGTAATCAGAAGGAAAATAAGGTCACCAATTTTCTTTCTTGGATTCAGATTTTTAGCCAGGAGGCAGAAACACTGTGTAGGAGCTGAGAGGAAGACTAGTATGATTCTTGTTGTGGGAGATAATGCAGTCTTTCCTGTGCTAGGGGAACAGTTCAAGGAAACGGTCACCTTAGAGGTGTTCGATTGGCAGAGAGAATTGAACTCTTCCCTCTTCTAAGCAAAGAAGAACAAGCCAATAGATTGGAGTTAAGAAAAAGTTTAGGACAATCCTGAAGGAGAGAGAAAGTCAATACTAGATAAGTAGATTTTGTATGCTTGGGATTAACATTTTCCTCTTGAGAACTCTTCTCTTCCATAGCACACTGTGATAAAAACTAAAAAAATACATATGTTTAGTTTACCAGAATAACTGTTTATTGGCAACCCCACTGTTGACTTCTGCACTGACTCTGCAAGTATTTTGCCCGCCCTCATATTATCATCCATCTGACTGATGAGAAAGCTGACTCAATTTACATGACTTGTTTAAGATCATACAGCTAATAAGGAGCTGAGTTAGAACTTGCAACTCCTTCTTGCTTCCAAATCGGTATTCTTTCCACTGTACTCTTTCCAATCAACTCTTATTTATATGAAATGCACTGAGCAGATCAGCTTGCTCCAAAGTTATTCTTTAGATTCCTTTCTTTATGGCTGTAATTACTGGGCCCATTTATTTGTGTTATGATCCTAAATTTTGTAGTGATAGGACGATTCCCCATCAAAATAACAGGTTGGGGGGGGTGACCTGGGGTTTAGATAGGGAATGAGACCTACCACTATCGAATCTTTTATTTAGCAAGTCAGAATAATGGTTTTATAATGGAAAACGACAGCAGATTTTTAAAAATTATTTTAAGATTGCAATTTCCCTCCTCTTGTCTATAAGAAATCAGCAGTTCCCTAAACATGGTGGTACTCAGAATCTCTCTTCCTTGGGCATTGACCAGCCATGCCAAGCAATATCTAATAATATTTTTCTTAAAAATGATAGAATGAGTATTTTAAAAGTGTACACACACACAAAAAAAACCTCTACCCAAACAAATAACTTGCTGTTTTAAAAGACTTTTCCTGTAGTGTCATACAGAGGAGATACTCTACCTAGAGTATCTTTACATTTTGATTCTAAGATATTGTTTTATGCAATGGCTTTTTAGTGATTCTTCCAAGTAAAGCAAAGCTTAAGGCTCAGGGTTGTCTGTGAACTGATCCAACCCCCTAGAGAAATTTCCTGACTGCACAGAGTTGAAAACCCATGATGTCTGCTCCACAGCCAAACATTTGAGGCACCGATCAATGCTGGAAGTACAAGACAGGGAGAGCTGAGGGGTCTTAACACTGCCATGTGTTTTTCACCTCAATTCAGCTTTATCAGCATTAAAATAAATTTTAAAAAAAGAGGAAAAGAAAACATTGAGCCCCAAATTGAAAAACATACCTTTCCCCACAGCACTACCTCATCTGTCAGTAACCCATTTAGTTCTTCTTCTTCTATACTTTTTTAAGATTTTATTTACTCATTTGAGATAGAGAGCAAGAGCAGGGGGCAGAGGTAGAAGCAGGCTCCCCGCTGAGCAGGGAACACCATTCGGGGCTTGATCCCAGGACCCTGGGATCATGATCTGAGCTGAAGGCAGACGCTTAACTGACTGAGCCTCCCTGTTGCCCCCCACCCCCACCCCGCCGTCCTGATTTAGTTCTTCTAAACTAACACATCAGAATAGCCTTGTGGATACAACCTATAGGTTCCTAGGGACAAATTATATGCCTTTCACTCTTTAAGGAAAAGAATGCCGCCTTGTAATTATTACTGTGTGTCAGTTTTATTATGAAGGAACATAAACCATCTTGCTTCCCACAAGGCACCTGGAAGATTAAGGCTCTTAGCCACCAAGGACAGGACAGAAGAGAAGGAAGAATCAGAGTTTTAAACAAAACAGAGACATCAGTATTTATTATCTGTGCATCGCTGAGATTTACAATTCTTAAAATATGCAAGCAAAAACATTTGTGAAGCAGATGAAGACTACAAAACATCCGAAGAGATTGCTAATATTAGCACATAAAAGAAATATCACACCGAAGCATGTTAACGTTAATGATTTAAAATACTGCTTACACTCTAAGTGGCTGGCCTATGAGATATTTTCTCACAACCAGGGACAATTACTATAATTTTTTTTAAGCCCTTGTTAAATATGCAGTGTCAAGGGTTATGGAAACAGCACCAGGAATTTAATACCTTGCATACATTTAAGAATCTGAATTGAAAATACTTGGTATTTGGGATAAGGCTAATATAACACGAAGCTTAGGAAAAGCATGTTTGAAACAAAGAATGAACACCAACTGAAGCCACTGGAGGTGCAAAAAAAGCCAAGGAGCAGGAAAAATAAAATAAAACACAGTAGGAGAAGTGTGCCTCACAAAAATACTAACACATGGGTTATTTTTCAGCTTTACTTATTTATTTATTTTTTGGTGGACCAAAATGTGAATATTTTGATTTTAAATTAAAGGAGATGCTAGTGGAGTGGTTACAAAAGGGAAAACAAATCTGGATACCTTTTCTTCCATGTAAAGCCTTACTGAAGTTTTTAATGCTGGCTTTTTAAAAAAGATTTTATTTCTTTATTTGAGAGAGAGAGAGAGTATGTGTGTGAGCGCACGAGCAGTGGGGAGGAGCAGAGGCAGAGGGAGAAGCAGACTCCCTGCTGAGCAGGGAGCCCAACGTGGGGCTTGATCCCAGGACCCTGGGATCTTGACCCGAGCCGAAGGTGGATGCTTAACCGACTGAGCCATCCAGGCACTCCAGTGCTGTTTTTTAAAGGATTTAATCAACTTCAGGTTGTTCTTGTGCGGATTCTACCCAATCATCCAACCCGTGGCTTTGGGAGAAACTCCTTTGGAGAGAGATGATCTGCAGATCTATCACCGAAAGCAAGCTTGTTCTTCTTTCTCATGATTTGCTCTTCTTTCTCTTCTTTCTGAGTTAGAGGGCTCTGGGATTGTCCAAAGGACAGAAGGAAGAACAGAGCACTGTTGAATTGGCAGCAGACAGGTGGCAACCTACAGGAACAAAAATGGAAACCTTGCCGATAACAGGTTTGGTTTCCAGTGTGAGTTTCCAAGAAAGATAAGGATATAGATTCTTCTACTCTGGGGAGGGTTATTTTCCCACTTATTCAAAGATTCTCTATTATTGTCCAGATTCATAGTGCCAAGGTCAGGACTCTCTTTCCATGTGAGCACCACCCTACAGACAGACAATGCTTGCAGAAGTTATTGGCAGCCATTATTTTTTGGGACAAACTCTCATTTATTAGGAGGCAGGTACAGTGCCAGGGACTTCATGTGTTGTAGCAGTCAGGATCCTAAAAACAAACGGATGCCCTGCTCAAACAGGGCTAACTGAGCAAAACTGAGCAAAGGGGTAAGTTACAAAGAGGTCTTTAGCATTACAGAGAAACAAGCATGAGATGTTGCAGTGTATCAGGACTAGCAACAGTGGAGAGCCTTTCCCACCCCTACACTTAGAGCATCACAGTAGGGAGCCCCTCGCAGAACCCAGAGGGAAAAGGGGCTACTTAACTGAACTGCAGCCTTCAATAGATTGATGCAATTTGCCCCAGGGACGGAGCAGGGAGCCCAGCAGGGAGAAATGAGTACCCTGACCTCACTCTCTCGTTTTCCTAAATTTTCTTTTGCTGCCTTCTATCCACCAAGCTAAGCCAGAAGGCAGAGGGCAAGGCTGTCCATAGATTTAGTTGATAAACGTCAACCAGGGCACAGAAAGGTGGGAAAGGTGGGAAAGTGGATGTGGAGGAGCAAATGGAGAATAGCCAACACACATCACATCTCTCTCACCCGCACCGCATCCTAATAAGCAATACATTACCAACATCTGCAATTTATGGTTAGGGAAAGTTCAGCTCAGAAGGTCAGGGGATTTTCACAAGAACGCACAGATAATAAATGACAGCACGAAGATAGAAACCTAGATCTTCTCAATTCAAACCTACTTTTTTTTTTTTTTTTAACAAGGAATAGGAGAACAAGAGCAGCGAAAGAAAGTAGCAGATGCCTACTGCGCACCTGCTATGTCCCAGCCATTGTTTCAAGCTTAAAAAAAAATGTGCAGGATCCCATTAACTGTCTCATCAGCTTTATGAATTAGGTATTCTCATCTTATTTCTCAGAGGAGGAGGCAGACCCGTAGGAGGACCAAGGAAGTTACCAGGATCAGCCAGCCAGCGAGTAGTGGAATTTTAACTTAGGCAGACTCTGGGCTCAAACTTTCAGCAATGAAACCAGAGGAATTCGGCAGGGAGGGTGCGGGCAGGAATCAAGATGGAAGGAGTCCGAGTGTCTGGCATGATTGTCCCAAACTCTCAGGTGTCCTAAATGCTTTATCAGGATACAGGCAAATCATTTTTTTTATTCTTGTCTCTTTTGCAATTCAAGTGCTCTAATGTCAAGGGTGATGACGGGGCATTTATGCCATTTATGATTTGGGGGACCCCTATGCAAATCTGACAGACACAGTCAGACCTGAGTTCACCACATCCCCTTGACTTCTTTTATATGCTCTCTCATTTAATGGCACAATCTTCTTTTCAGGATCTACAAAAATCAGGACATCCTCCCGTACTATTGCCACTGTTAGTTACTGGCCTCCTCCTTGAGGGATTCTTGAAATTTCTATATGTTCTGTTCTCTGTGTCATTCTAAAAGCACTGCATCCTTTTTTTGGAATATCTATTGCACTCCTTTGAAATCATGGAAATATGCATAAGTATATCTGTATAGATACAGAGATACGTGATACCTATCGTCCGCCCGTGTGCACAACGTATCTGTGTGTATGTATCAGTGATCAGGTACCTCTTTTGCACCTCTGTCCCAGTCTTCTGCGCTGGGTACATAGTGTGCCTCGATAAATGGTTCTTGAATGACCACGCGGAAATCAGGCTTCCGTAACTTCTCGGTTGTATATGAAAGCATCTGACCTGCTATGAACGTACTGAGAAATGGATGCCTCAGATTTTCCAGGTTTCCTTTCCAAGCAAAGGCCAGGTAAGGCTGCAATTGCCTGACTTCCTTTTCTGTTTTCTCTGATATCACACTTGATGTCAGCCCTGCTGTTCTTCAAATGTCAGCCTGACTTGGAGCTGATCCTTTGATACGCTGTTTCATGGGGTTTGCAGCTACGGAGTTAGGTGCATTTGGGTTCTCTTTGTTTCTGTTTTCATGAACTCTTTTGGAGGATAGCAGTCAGAAAGTCCTCAAGGTTAACTGACACCTAAATGGCATTTTTCAACCAACAGGACTGTATTTTTAAACTCTCAAATGTTTGGGACACCCAGTCAAATGTTTTGACACTTGTCCCGATCATTAATGATTTCAAACCAGAGTGGCTGGCCAAGAATTCTCGAATCAAAGGTACCAAAGTGGAGTTTCTTTAAGGTCACCGAACATAAAGCAGTCTCTTTCAGCTTCCAAAGGAGGTGTGCACAGCTTGCTCTGAAGAAAAAAAAAAAAAAAGCAGCATGTAGGCTCCACTCCTCAGGTTCGGAATGCTCCGTACCATGTGTCTCTGCCCCAGGGACAGCAGCGGTCTCCACC
The DNA here is from genome assembly GCF_002201575.2 of Neomonachus schauinslandi. Taxonomy (NCBI): domain Eukaryota; kingdom Metazoa; phylum Chordata; class Mammalia; order Carnivora; family Phocidae; genus Neomonachus; species Neomonachus schauinslandi. Next base: position 17,981,497 of record NC_058409.1, read on the forward strand.
GATCTCCCGCCCTCCCCGCACCCCCTTCGTCTCTCCTGTTCTGTCTCAGCAAAGCCAGCTCGCTGAGAGAAGCAGCTGGGTGCTAGGGCATCTGTGCGAGTGGACTGCTTCCCCCTTGGGGCGGCCTTTCCCCCTGCACGGTCCCTCCACCGCACGTGGTCCCGGTGCCACCCACGCCCTCGGCGTCCTGCCTGCCGCACTGCTTCTGGCTGCGAAGGCTCCGTGTTCGCCTTGAAAGCGCCATTCCTCCGCCTCCCTCCATGTGCAGGCTCGCTCGTCAGTTCGTTTCCAGCTGCCCTCAAATGTATTCAGAATAAATGGTGCACGAAGGACAGTTGAAACTCCGCGAAGCAGTGGCCCGCCAGGCATCTCCGTCCGTGTCCGCACCGGGCTGTTCCTCCCTAACAACCATGTTGCGTTGTCATGTAAATGCGTTTCTGGCACAGGAGACCGTTGGCTGTGGCTCTGCTTTGGCGACTGAAGAAATGTCCCGTGGTTGCCAGGCAAAGGGAGGAGAAAAGAGTAGACGAAGAAGCGTAGAATCACCGGTTAAGGCGAGCTGCTTTTCCTTTGTTTTTCAGTCTCACCGCCCATGGTCAAGCTGGGCTTTACCAAGGCAAAAAAAAGCCTAGTAACGTCTCTCTTCCCTGCCCGGTTCTCTCTAAGGCATCCTTGCACCATGACCACGTTCAGTCTTGCTTAAGATTCTCAAGTTCGGTATTTGATCATTTTGGAAATGAGACTACGATAAAGCTGGTTAGAGTGCGTGTGTGGTGTGTGTGTGAGAAATATGAGTTAGCATGCAGGAAGCACACAAGAACCTCACCTAGAATTTCACTCTTACAATTCAAATATGGGCTCTTCCCCAGGCATAAGAATAATGTAGCTCAATTTAGAATTTTTAAAGCATTAAATTCACTTATTAAAATGACATCACTGCCTCGCTGCCATTAGGGCATGACTTTGAATTATTTTTCTAGGGGCTAAATGATGAGTAATGCAGATAGGTTTCCACTGTGTGGTCGGCCTCCTTCATGATCCATTTGCCTCCTGGTTAGCGAGGGCCGAAGGCTCTGTCTGTGGCCAAGAGCAGGGTGAATCCGCGTGACCCATTTAGGCATTAAACCTATCACTTCAACCTCATTAGAAATAACTAACCACAAACACGGTCATTAGGAAGTAAAGGTTCTATCCTGTTAAGTTCAGTCCTAATTTTTGAGATTAAGAGAAACAAAAAATCATTTTTTAAAGCCTAAATCACTCCATAAAAATTGTCTGTCCTTCTTCATTAGCTTCACTCACATGAGAAAATACTAGCCTGCTTTTTTATTGCTATAATCACAATAAACACTGTAAAGTTCTGGTTATGTTACTAACAGGTTTATTTAAAAATGGTAAATGTTGGAGTGCCTGGGTGGCTCAGTCAGTTAAGTGTTCAACTCTTGGTTTTGGCTCAGGTCATGATCTCAGGGTCATGATCTCAGGGTCATGGGGTCGAACCCCATGTCAAGCCCCATAACAAGCCCCACTTTGGGCTCCACGCTCAGCGGGGGATCTGCTTGAAGGTTTCTCTCTCTCCCTCTCCCTCTTCCCTTCCCCCTGCTCATGTTCTCTCTCCCTCTCTCTCTAAAATAAAAAAAAAAAAAAAGAAATCTTTTTAGAAAGTAGTAAATGTTGGGCACCTGGGTGGCTCAGTTGGTTAAGCATCTGCCTTCAGCTCAGGTCATGATCCTAGAGTCCCAGGATTGAGTCCCACATCGGGCTCCCTGCTCAGCAGGGAGTCTGCTTTTCCCTCTGGCCCTCCCTGCTCTCTCTCTCATTCTCTCTCTCTCTCAAATAAATAAAATCTTTTAAAAAGTAGTAAATGTTAAATTAAAATTTAATCCTTCCAAAACTCTATGAAACAGCTGTTATTCTAGTATTACAGGTGGGGAAACTGAGGCACACAGTGATTACATAGATTGCCCATTGACAGATGGTGAGTGGTAGAACTGGGATTTAAGCTGAGGCTGCAGGTGCAGAAACCATGCTCTTGAGCACCATGCTATCCTGTCTCTCCCCACCCCCCTGCCATGGATCTTGAACTACCAACAGGGGCAACAACAAACAATACAAGCTGTCTCTGACTTTTTGTTTTTGTTGTGATTCTAAGCACGTGTGGTCCAACTCAAATGTTAGCTTTTTCAATTCACTTTGCCTGACACCTTCACCCAAATAATAATTACTGCCTGTAGATCAGTATTTCTGTAGCACTTTATTCATGCTCTTATTTTGAAACTATATACTAATATAAGTATTTGTTTCTGTCTCTTTCTTTCTTCCTAGGCTTGGACCTTGCTGGGTTCATATTTGTATTTGTAGATTCTAAACAGATTCTAGCCTACAGTTAGAACTCAATATTGATTTATTAAATTAGTTGGATCTAAACAAAATAGTTAATACTGTGCCTTCATACGAATCTGGAAATTAAAAAAAAATTAAAGGAATTTATATATATAGCTGAGTATTCCTGTATTGCAATACATAAACTATTTCTTTGGCTTATTTAATATATATTTAGTACCAAAATTTGAACAGGTATAAACATTAAGGGTCGGGGTGGCAAAAACTTCAAATCTTGATCTAAAAGGAATCTCAGGGGGCACAGAAGTGTCACTTTCTGCTAAAGGTGTTCTTGTAAAATATCCGCAAACTTTATTAAAACTTACTCCATTCTACTTTGCCAAATGCCAGTCTGGTTGCAAGCTGATATAGTTAGGTCATATAGTTTAAAGTTTAAAGTAAAATGATTATTTGCCCTCCCTGATTGTGGCTGCCTTACGAAACTGCTATGAAAAAGGCAGAGAGGGGTGCCTGAGTGGCTCAGATGGTTAAGCGTCTGCCTTCAGCTCAGGTCATGATCCCAGGGTTCTGGGATCGAGCCCTGCTCAGTGGGGAGCCTGTTTCTCCCTCTTCTTCTGCCTCTCTCCCAAGCTTGTGCTCTCTCTCACTTTCAAATAAATAAATAAAATATTTAAAAAAGAAGAAGAAGAAAAAGGCAGAAAGTATGCTTTTAGGCTGGCCTCTCTCCTTCAATGCAGCACCATCACGTGCATAAAATGGATCATGATATTTTCTTTTCCGTATTGCTGGTATGCCTTGGGCATGGATCCGTACCATCTGGCGATCCATCATTATATCCTCACACATCCCCCAGGGGGATCGACAATGAAGAAAACTAGCAAATCCTTCTCCTTAAAGAGAAGGCTGAGTTTACATTTGTGGATGTAATTGACAGTTACTCTATACTGGTCAATGATGAGTTTTCAATATTCTCTCTTTTCCTCATTTTCCACATACGTTCCACTAGCCAGCAAAACCCTCAAAATATATCCTAAACCCGATCACGATTTTACAGCTATCACCCTGGTCCATCCCTTGCCTGAGCTTAGATTTACTATACAGTAACTACTCTAACTTGCCTTCTGGCTTTCACTTTTGAACACTCTCCTCCAACTGCAGCCAAGTGTTAACTTAAAATTGTAAATCAAATCATGTCACTCCTCGGTTTTCATTGACTTTCTTCATTGGCTTCTTCACCCTTAGAATAAAATCCAAATTCATTACTATAGGCTTATATGATTTGACCCTGGCCGTCCCTTCAAACTCTTTTTTTTATCTCTCCAACTCTTAATCTCTTAGTCTCTGCCCTGGAATTACACTACCTTCCTTGGTGTTCCTTGAATATGCCAGACACATCTTATTCCAGGGCCTCTGAACTTGCTTCCCAGATTCCTCTCTGCTTGGAATCCTCTTGCCCCATATATTCACGATGTTCATTCCGGTTTAATTCATCACCATGACAGAAAGCACCTTTTCTAAAAATACTCTTCCCCAGTCACACTTTATTCCCTTACTCGCTTCATTTTTCTTGACAGTATTTTGATTTATTTGTTTATTGTATGTCTTCTACTGGAATGTAAGTTCTGAGATTAAGAACTGATGTTCATCATTTTATCTCTCACAGATAAATATGGTACATAGTAGGTTGTCAATACATATTTGTGGAATGAATGAAATTCAATTTAGTTCTTGGCCTCAGATAAGAGTTTTTAGGAAGCATCTCTGAAATTTGAATGGTTCAATATCAATAACTACTAGTAACCTTTTAGGAAAATTCATGAAAACATTAATTTCTTTAGTCTTTGAGAACATTATTGATATAGAATAGAATAAAAATGATGTAGATATGGATTTAGAGACACAGCAATAGAAAGATAGCAATTGAAAGAGAGACAGAACCTGAAGGATGGGGTCCTTCCAGTTTCCAACAACTTAAATGTGAATCCTGTATTGATACACTTGGCATGTCAAGATCTACCAAAAATCTTGTTAGTGTGACAGACATGAATGAGAGGATTAGATATTTAGATCTTTTTAAGCCTTATTTGGAAGTCAACAGATTTGCGGTAATGCTTTAGACTTCAAGCTCTGACAAGGTTTGCCAAACTGCAATCCTTCGGGTAAATGCCACCCGAGCCTGGGCATCTGAGACAGACCTATGGAAGAAGTTGAATGCTATGGGTAGGAGGAGTTCATTGCATTATCTGCGGGTTGCTACTGTGGCGTGCTGGAAGCTAGAGGTTCTCTAGTGTCTTTGACTTTAAAAACTGGGCTGCATTTAAACTCCATATGAACTGATTTGTACAAAAGTAACCAATGCTGATACAGCTTACACTCACAGAGCTCCAACCTTTATTTTGAATGATTTTATTGAATGACTACTCAGTTTTTTCCCAAATGAACCTCTTCGGAATGCTTCTCTTACGGTACATTCCTAGGGTTATCTATCGTAAAAGCACAGCTCGTGGATAGGTTGGCAGCACCCTGATGATGGCACGGACAATAATAGTTCAGCACTTGGCTGAAAAAAATACAAGATGCATTTTGCACCACAGATCTGATAATCTTTCACTACTGGAGAAACAGAGTTATATAATTTTGGAGCAATGAGAGACTTTACATGGCATCTACTCAGACTCCTTCACGTTAAAATTACAAGAAACCAGTCCCTAAACAGGGCAGTGGCTACCCATCGACAAATTAGCTGACAGTAGAGAGGAAATTGGAACATGGTCTCCTGATTGTTACCCCAAAGATCTTTTTTTGGGGGGAAGGGCTTTATTGCAAGATTATGAGTGGGGCAGGCAGAATTCTGACCCCCATGACCTTATCCTCCTGGTATTATACACGTAAGTATGTTCTCTCACATAGCAAAAGAGTCTTTCCAGATGTAATTAAGGTTACTAATTCTCTGAAATTAACATAGGGACATTACCCTGGATTATCCCAGTGCCCAGTGTAAAAGGAGCCTTCAAAAGGAGAAGAGAATGTGGAGAGATTGAGAAGCTCAAGAAGGCTTAGATGTGCCATGAGGGGGGACACCTTGGAGATGGGGGCAGGTCATGAGTCAGAGCATGTGGACAGTAACTAGAAGTCTTAGCCAACAGCCAGCAAGGAAATGGGACCTCAATTCCTCCACCACACAGAACTAAATTTAGCCAACAACCTGAAAGAGCCTGGAAGTGGATTTTCCCCAGAGCCTCCAGAAAGGAATGTAGTTCTGACAGCACCATGATTTCAGAACCTAGCCAAGTCATGGAACTAAAATAATAAATGAGTGTTATTTTAAGCCATAAGTTTTTTGTAAAGCAGCAATAGAAAACTAATACATCCAGTTTGTCAAAATGCTTCTCCCAGTTTCTCAGTCTTTTGTAGAGTTTATAAGGTGCCCTCAATTCCGCTCTTTCTTTCTTTCTTTTTTTTTTTGTTCAATTCCTTAATTCCTTCTCTAGGCAGGAAATGTTTATGCAGATGTCAGCTTGCAATGTGACTTCTGCCCACACACTACGAGGCTTTCACCCATCTGAGTAAAAGCCCTCAGATCTTTGTGGAGGCGTCCAGTGGGACGGATCTCTTATGTCCTCACAAAAGTTGCCTCTAGCTCTTCTTCTCTGGCCCTGCTTGCTTGCCCATCTCCATTGCTTTGCCAATGCTGTAGCATATCCCGAGATCACTCATATCTAACATAAGGGAGGTTCTGCAAGATGCTCCCAAAGCTTTGACTCTCAGGAAGCAGGAGCTCTGCTGGTTCTGCCCGGAAGCAGAGAGAATGGCTTGCTCAGTATTACCATTCCACTCATGGTTGCTGGGCTACAGAGCAGCTTTCTCTGGGCATGGGGGATTCACGAGGTCCTTTCCACTGGCTGTGAGGAATCACATGACCATTCATAGCCTCTGCTTTGTATTATCTCTTCTTAGAAGTAGAATGGAAACCACTCCATGGGACGTGATAGAGAAATTCCACCCCCTTCCCCTTTACCTTGGCTTCTCACCCAGTGAAACATGTTTTCTCCCAATGACAAAAATAAAAACTCCTTCCCACTCTAATGGAGAAAAGCTGGTGGGTGGGCACATATGCATGTAATATTCCCTATAAACTTATCAATTACTTGCCCTTGGTTAAAATAAAATAGACAACTTTTATAATCACTCTCAGCATATTTTGGTAATAGACACTGCATGGGCTGAGTAGTATCCTTCAAAAAGATATGCCCACCTCTTAATCCCAGAACCTATGAGTCATACCTTACACGGCAAAAGACATGATTAAGCTAAGGGTTTTGAGAAGAGCTTATCCTAGATTATCCAGGTGGCCCTAAATCCAATGACAAGTATCCTAAGGAGAGCAAGGCGGGGGGTGGGGCGGGGGGGGGATTTGACAGACAGACATACAGAGAGGAGGAGGCAGTATGGCTTTGGAGTCAGAGGCTGGAGCGAGGCCCTCACAAGCCAAAGAATGCCTGGAGCCAGCAGAAGCTGGAAGAGCAAGAAATAGATTCTCCCCAAGCACGCCTTGAGAGAGTATGGCCCTCGTGGGATGTTGGATTCCAGAACTAGGAGAAGATAAATTTCTGTTGTTTGAAGTCAAGGCTGTGGTCATTTGTCACAGCAGCTGTAAGAAACTAATACAGAAAACAAACCCTTAGATTCTAAAATTGTGTAGTATATGCAAAAGTCTGTCCATTCTCCATGCTTGCTTGTAAACAGAGGAGCTCTACTGCAGATAAATTAGTGTTCACTGTCATTTTGGTAGATGTTGAACTTATGGGAATATTTGCTCAAAGTATTTGTCAATGAACTAGTCCTCCCTGAATGCCTATAACATTGCACTGTACATTATTAATTTGTATTTACTGAAAGCTGACTCTGAATAAATTAAATCAATATTCCAGGAACTCTGGGGGAAAGGGGAAACAGTACAGAAAATGAAATAGCAGTATAATAATAATTAATAATAATAACAATAGTACCTAACCCTTCTGGGCACTCACTATGTGTCAGACACTGTTCTAAGTATCCAGCGTGTAATACATTTATATGTTATGATATCTAACATCCCCACATGGCTTCAACTTTTATTTATCCCACCATATAGAGAATACTGAGGCAGTGACAAGAGTCAGGTGATTTGCCCAAGGTCCCAGAGGAGGTGAGTGGCAGAGCTGGGATTCAAAGTCTGTGCTCAATGACTGCCTTAGGTGATGGAGAGAGTCATACCTCAGGGCCCGACAAACTGACGAGACAAAATTTCAGTTGCTGTGGAGCTCAGCTACAAATAAACTTCAACAAACATCACTACCATCTGATTATTTACTTCGATTTAGGATGATTTCCACGAGATGAGTTCAGCTTCTTGTCAGACCTTGTAATGATAGCTTGCCCTAAGTATCCATGTTTCTCCTCAGGGCTGAATTCAGTCTCACCACTGGTGAGAGTGGGGAATACTACATTTACGTTCTTTTTTATTTTTATTTTTAAATTGATTTATTTATTTTAGAGAGAGACAGCATGAGTGGGAGGGGCAGAGGGAGAGAGAAAGAGGATCTCAAGCTCCACGCTGAGCGCAGAGCCCAATGTGGGGCTCGATCCCACGACCCTCACCTGAGCCAAAACCAAGAGTCAGACGCTTAACCGACTGTGGCTCCCAGGCACCCCTACAACATCTAAGTTCTAGTTGTTGTTTCTTTCCTTTTTTTTTTTTTTTTTAATTTGGTAAGCCCAGGCCCCAAAGTTCTCCACCCTTACTTAGGTCTCGTCTCTGACAATCAAGGCTCTGTTTCTACTAAATGGACTGCATGAAAGAGTCACACCCAGAACAAGATCTTTTTCACTGGAAGGATCCCTGGCCTGGGAGGTGCAGGGGGGAGGGCATGCTAAGAACTGTTTGTTTTACTTCCAGAGGCCCCTTATTTGGAGTGGTTTAGAATTTCCTGCCTGGGCTACACCATCACAGGCAGATGTTCGAAGCCCTTGTGCTCCATGGAGGTGAAGCTAACAAATAGCCCCTTCGAGAGGCTTCTCTCTTTCATGGAGTTGATGGACAAGAGGCTGTGAACTTTGATAGACCCAACAGTCCTTGTGGGGGTTGAAACTGTGCCAAACAGCTGCCTCCTTTGAGAGAGGCAGGGAGCAGAGACGCCCCGCTGTCGGGGGGAAGGGGGAAGGGGAGATGTGTGTGTGTGAGAGAAGGTGTGCCCAAACAGTGAACAGAAACCACGGAGAAATTTCAATTTATGTTGTTGCAGAAAGAGGAGGGAACCGCGGAAATTGAACTTTCAGTGAAGTCTGATAATTAAACTCAGGAGTACTGACAGGGTAGCTGAACACAACAGATAAATAAGTACTTTCCCGTAATTATAAGCCAGGATGGTAACGTATTAGACAAGCTGGTTCACTTGGTATTTTCAAGTCTGACATTTCGATTCTAGGGGCTATTTGGATCTGTGCTAACAGATTTCTTTCTTTTTCTCCGCTCACTTTCCCTTTCCCACTCCCCATTGCCTGCTGAAAATGAAATATGATTCTAGGGCAGCACTTTCCAGCACATTCCAAACATACGCCTTATACGACAAAGCACACCTCAAAGAAAGCCCACTGCTCTGGGCACAGTTGCTGAGATGGTGCCTGCTTTTCTAAACATCATAAAATATTATGAAAAAGAGCCCAGGCGTCCCCTAATAGAAAAACATGCTGCAAATTACACATTCTATTTATAGGCTGTCCTTCATTAATCATAGACTGTGTAAGCTTTTAACAAATCATCTCATAGTACAAACACTTCATTTCACAAAGAAGAAACCGAGGCAAAGAGTTCTTTTCTAAGATGCACTGTTTTCAAATGGAATAAAACAGACACTTAAGTCAAGGGAACAAAACCATTCTCTTTTATGAATAGAAATGACACGGAGACACAATTTTCCTCCTCTCCTTGAGAGGAATGTTGGAATACTTTTAACAGCTGAATTTACATAATAGGATAAAGATTTTGTCCTTTTCTGTGTGTGGTGTGTGGACTGGATGGGTGCCATGGTCCCCAGGCAGAAATGAAAATGAATGCTTTTTCTGTGCAGGTCCCATCAGGAAACCACCCATGAAGAACTAAGAGGTGTCCCTGTGCACCTCCAGCTTGAGTGATCCGAAGTGTCCCGAGTCCAACTCCGGATGGTATAGATTTGACTTTGTTGACCCTCAACCCCATGTTTTCTTTGCTTTTTTTAATTCACAGAGGCAGTGTCCTCATTTATTAATGTCTGTGGGGAAATCAAGTCCCAACGACGGCCCTCTAGCCTGGCAGGGAGACACTTCCCAGCTCTGTTTGAGAAGACTGTCCACCCCGCTTGGCACTTGAACAGGCTGAAAGGGAATGTCTTTTGTTGTAAACACCTAATTTGTTTATTTTGAACTGTCTGAGTAACTAGATCAAAGACCAATGTCAAATGCCCAAAGCAGTGTTTGTCAGCAGTGGGCTTTTTTTTTTTTTTTTTTTAATTCTCCTTGTCCTAAAGCAACTGAAAGGGGAAAAAAGACTCATACTGTATTTCCACAAAAGCATAGGAAAAGTTCGCTTTGGCAGCCTCTTGCAACAGCATGAATACATGCTACTGAGTACAGACCATTTGTCTCCTGATTACAACAGACCCCAGGGGACCTGGTGTTTAAGCTTTGAATTCCACCCCTCTTTCTCTGAGAGCCTCCTCGCTGGGACAGTCCCACCCCCAATCCTCACAGCCCCCCGAGCACGAGGGAGTCAGACCCCCTCTTCCCTGTGTGTTTTAGTCTGCTTTCTACATTAAAATAGGGCTTTCTTTTTGGCAACGTGTTGACTTGTGTTGAAAAAAACATATTTTTAAACCGTTCTCATTTAGAATTCATGAATGCAGTTTGTGTTCGTGTGAGTTTCCCACGCATGGCAACAAGGGTTACAATGTAGAGGCCCCAAACAGAGAAGCGGGGCCTGAAAAGGGCATCCGGTCCCTAATAAGAAACATGGCGGTAGCTAGCGATGCTTGAGCCCATTTGGACTGCTTGCTTGTTGGTTTATAAAGACTCAGGTTACGTTTTTCTCCTTGCAGGATTATTGTTTTAAAAGGGGACAGAATGTATCTTTATTATCCTCAAAGTGCAGTTTTATTGTTACACAGCCCAGAGGGTGGCCAGGAATGCATTCCCCTCGATGATACCCGTTTTCACCGATATCCCATAAGCCCGGCTCAGACCACCACTGGGAGGTAGAGCTTAGGCAGAAATGTTCAGTTCACACTTAGCAGCACTTGCTGCTATTGGCATTTTTTTTTTTCCTTTTTCCTTTGGTTTTGTTGCTCATTTCCTTAAAAGGAAAAGTAAACCACAAAATATTTGCAAAGGCTTCCTCCATTTCAGATTATATAAATTTGGTTGATCCACGCGTCTCTGTCTTCTTTTATATTCCTACTCACTTTATTTCTCCCCCTTTGCAATTATTTTTCATACATATATATGAAGTGTATACATATATATATTATATATATATATATATGTATTATATATATAAAGATGAAGCAGCAGCAGAGAGCTGTCATTTGGCAATTTCTTCTCCATTATGTTTTCACTGCTGGGAAATGCTGGAACAAAGGCATCCAAAGTGTTACTGAATGGGGATCAACACACAGCCCTGCTGGTGAGGCTGTAATCAGCCTGTCTTGGATGAAAATGCAAGCTTTTCAGCGCTGGTTGGAGATTTTTGTATTTATCTTTGAAACACATGCTTAGTCCATGTAGGCAAGCGATGTGTTGTTGCCATGTCCTTATGCAGCCCACCACTTCTCGGAGTGGGATGGAAGAAACGGAATGTGACCTGTCAACCCTCAGTTAGCATGAAGTGGTCCAACAGGCACTTTTAAAACACAAAGAGAGGCCCAGCTCATGTCAGGGTCAATTTCAAAAACACATTTTTATCAGCGACTTCGTTCCTGTCCTGTTCGGGCCAGATATGCATGTGGGGAAGCCGTGCAGCTGCTGCTGACGTGTGACTCATGAACAGTTCTGGAAGGGGGTCAGGAGCGAGTAGCAAGAATAGGATGAACTGAGAAGGTAGTGGGCATCCTCAGCACTGGAGAAGGCACGGGAGTAGGGTGGGGGAGGGATGGTATCTAGGTCACACCCCAATCCCTATACCATGTACACCCCAATCCCTATACCATATACACCCCAATCTGGAGTAAGAGCACTTCTACGACCCAAAATAGTTCTCTTGTGCCCCTTTGGAGTCAACCCCCTCCCCAGCCCACTCACCGGTCACCACTCTTCTGATTTCTATCCCCATAGATTGGGTTTCCACATTGGCTTTCGAATGGCCAAGCCATAGAACATAATACGATGTATCAGAAAAACAAATCATGCTGCTTTGAGAGTTAAGTCTTATGTATAATTTATGTAATCCTTGGATTCATCTGACACTGTAAAATGTAATCTCTGCGTATGAAAGATTTGTTGAGAAATGTTCTGTAATTTCCCCCCTAAACTATTTAGTATTAATGATGCTTCCTGAAAAAGAGAGATTCCATGAATGATAGAAGTATTTGATTTACAAACTAAAGACACAGATCTCTCAAGTTTGAAATAGCACAAAGCCTCCAAGTATCTTAGGATGACAACTTCACAGTAGAGTAGCAACTCTTTAACCTCTGGATTAGGCAAAGTTCTCATTCTCTCTGTGAAATATAGTGACGCATGCCCACTGTATTCTGCAAGCAGCTGGTTTCTGGGCTATTCTCAGGTGGGTCTGTTGACTTGCCCCCACTTCTGAATTGGTGCCCACCAAGCCCTTACTGTGTTTATACCACACAAGGTTTAGTTCTTATTGTTACTCTCTCATTTAGTAAGTATCACACCAACTGGCCAAATAATGTAAAGGATTGAGTTTCCACAAAGGGAAATTTTATGCTAAAGAAAGACTTGATAAAGTTGATTTGTTAAAATAACAACAAGAAAGTTGATATCAAATTAAACAGACTAGACCACTGTAAAAAAAAGGGGGGGGGGGAGAAGATCTCTTGAAATTCACAGTCATCTGAAGAAACTAAACTAGAAGTCAAGGCTGATGCATTATAAAAGTTGTTTTGTTTTTATTTATTAAGTAAACACTTAATGGCACTTGCAATGCACCAGGAACTGTTCTAAGTGTTCTAGAAATATTAATCCATTTAATCCTCGTAACTCTTCTGGGTGGTAGGTTATATTATGCCATTTGTCATATAAGGAAACTAGGGCACAGAGAGGCTGTGCAACTTCCCACTTAGTCACACAGCTGCAAGGAGCAGAGCAGAGATTCAGAAGCCAGGCACTTTGTCCAGAGGCCATTCTCTTCCCACTGTGCTCCTTTAACTCTCTTTATCCATGACAATTCTCTAATTGGCACATCCACTGGCAGAGGAAACAACAAAATGCTATAGTCCATCATCAGAAGACTGTGGAGATGAATGTTTAAACCTAATTCATGCTTTAGTTAAACAAAGAAGCTGACATTATCTGGGTTTCTCTCTTTTTGAATATCAGCTTTAACCTATTTTCATTCTTGGTCCAATGGGTTCATAGGCTAAATGGGCTTCTTCTCCTCAACCAATGGCTCAACATACTCATTTTCCATCAAGTCTTAAGAGAGCACAGCTGTTTACTGGATTTGGTAGTAAGCCAATACTACCTGTAAAATGAAACAAAGTTGGACTAAACGACTTATCAGACCCTCTCTAACATTAATGTTTTGTGGTCACATGTATCTAGCTTCTGAGTGGCTTTGTTAGCTTTACTTTGTTTTATGAACACAGATGTACACACCCTTGACCTCACCCATCCATTTCATAATTGAAAAACAGAGAAAGAGGGCGCTTAAGCCCAAACCATTCACTACTATTGGCAAAACAGTTGATAAGTCATTTTCTTATGTGAAGGAACAAAATCTCTGTCTCTCCTCTTTTTGTTCTTATTTTTATTAACTAAGGAGTAATTTACACCCAATGAAATGCTCAGATCATGAGAATACAGTGCTAAGAGTTTTAATAAATATATACACTCATGTAACCTACACTTCAATCAACTTCTAGATAATTTCCATCCCCCCAGGAAGTTCTCTCATTGCCTCTTTCCAGTCAATACCCTCCCCACCCTACAGGTAACTGCTCTTCTGATTCCTATTGCCACAGATTAGTATTCCTATGAGCATATTTGCTTTTAAATTGCCAGCCAATATAGTTTAATACAACATATCAGAAAAACAAATAGTACTGTTGTCTGAAGTGTTAGGTCCAATTTATATAATACTTGGATTCATCTGACAATATGAAGTGTAATCTAGTAGTCAAATAATACCATGGTGATTTCATCATCTGCTGAAATACTGATTTTTAAGACAATCTCTGAGAAAGGTTAAAAAATGAATCTAAAGACCTAAGGTTTCCAAGTTTTATCACTAAGTTTCTCTGAATCTCTGCAAATCATGAAATCTCTTATCCTCCCTTTCTCTTTGATGCTGCATTGTTCATTTAGAGTACTACGTTTATTTTTTTAAAGACCTTTTTTTTTAAAGATTTCATTTATTTATTTGAGAGAGAGACAGAGAGAGTGAGAGAGAGAGAACACAAGCAGCATGAGGGGCAGAGGGAGAAGAAGACTCTCTGCTGAGCAGAGAGCCCAACGCGGGGCTCCATCCTGGGACTTCGAGATCATGATCTTAGCCGAAGGAAGATGCTTAACCAACTGAGCCACCCAGGAGCCCCCAGAGTACTACATTTAAAACACATTATAAATGCAAAATAAAGTCATTATTTAAAAAAGAAACTGTCCTTTGATTATGTAGAAGTCCATGTCGATGTTGCAGAATGAGGGACCTATGGAAGAACAAACTACTTTCAAAGTCATTAGTTAGGTCAGTATCCATTTATTTATAATATTTTGTATTCCATCACGTCTCTTGAAAAGAATGAGTGTTCCAGTTGTTTATTTCTATGTAAGAAACTTCCACAAAACTTGCGCGCTTCAAATAATAATTTGTGAATATCTCTTATAGTTCCGTGGGTTGGCTGGATTCCACTGGGCAGTTCTCCCTGGGGTTTTTTCATGTGGTTGCTGTCTAATGGCAGCTCCACTGGAGTCCTCTGAAGGCCCCTTCACTCATGTATCTTGTGTTGGCGTCGGCATGGCTGCCACAGCTGGAGGTGGTTGGGTATCTCTCTCCAGGTAGTTTCTCCACATGGCTTATGTGGTCTTCCTTACGAGCATGGTGGTCTCTGGATACTTTGACTTTTTACTTGGTGGCTGGTTTCCCCCCACAGTGAGTCATGTAATCGGCACAGACAGAAACTTCTAGGTTCTGTAGGTTTAGCTTTGAAACTCATAGAGCATCACTTATCACTTTCTCTATAAGCTATTAGCAATTAAACATTTCACCTATTCAGATTCACTTGGAGGAGAATTAGACATCACTCCTCAATGGGAGCATTAGGGAAGAATTTGCAGTTATCTATACCATACAGAGGTAAGGTACTTTCTTGGTTATCATTAAAATGATAATGAATCCATTTCTTCTGCAAAACAATGGAACAAAATAAATGTCTTCTTAAAGGTAGCTCAATTCCCCAAGGCAGTTCTAAATACTTCAGTTTTTTTCCTATTGTCATGAGCACCTGCCTCACAGGGAGTCCTTCTCTGACCTCTGACTCTGTTGACCCTGTTGTATTTTTTTTAATAACATGAATGCTAATCTCCACCCGATATTATATTACACACTCATTCATCTACCTGTCTGGTTTTGTGTCTCCTCTGGAACCTGAGTCCCTTGTGGGCAGAAACTCCGTTTCCTCAGTGCTCATAAGTAATTGGCATATATAGATGTCAGACACTTAACAAACATTTGTGGAATAAATGAATGAGCGAGTGAGTAAATGACTGGTGTAAATGACTGAGCAACCTGGCATCCTAGTTTTGAAGCCTCTCTACCTTTATAGCTCTAACAACTGTCTATCTATTTATCTATCATACAAACTTTATATGAATAAAGTCCTTCCTAAGTTGTAATATATACATACAATATATTACAGGGGTCATCTTGAAACTAGTCACTTCCTGAAGCAACTCCTTTTCTCCATCTCCCGTCTCTGAATATGGATTCTTACATCTGCGATAAAATCCCAGCAACTCTTTCTGAAATATTTCTCTGGAATATGTTTTATTCTTTCAGTGCTGACGACCATTGTCTCAAACCAGGGATTCATCATGATCTTTTACCTAAAATTTTATAAAAATCTAGCTAGTTTCCTTCTTCATCATTTTGCACAAGCATTAGCATCCTGAAACTTTGGTTTTGTAATGTTATTCTGCTCTGCCTCTAGGATGAATTATGGTCTTGGTCTAGTTGGTCTAGTTGTGTCCCCATCTAGTTTCTGTCTACCTTTTTCCAATAGTTTCTGTCTACCTTTTTCCAACAGTCCAACAATGCAAGAGTTCTAAACTGGTAGGTATATCTCACTCTTTCGTGGGCATACAAATAACCTGGGGATACTGTTAAAATACAGATTCTGATTTAAAAAAAAAGTACAGATTCTGATTCAGTAGTTCAAGGATGGAGCTTAAGATTCTGCATTTCTAGCCAGCTCCCAGGTGGTCAAACTGCTCTTGGACTAGCAAGGCTCCATCATGGATTGCATAGATCACGCACTTCCACGTATCTGTGTCTTATTTTCTTCTCCTGCCCAGAACCTTCTTTCCTTATCTCACTGCCTGGTGAATTCCTCGATTCCAAAGACCTAGATCAAATAGCATTTCTTAAAGCCTTTCTTTCTACCTCTACCGGAAAGAATTAATTGAAATTTCATCTATTATCTTGTTTTGCTTTGATACTTGTTTAGTTGTAGATGTGCTTTTCTTCCTAACTTGTGAGTTCCTTGCAGGCTGTGACAATACCATTATTGCAATTTGGATGGGAATAAAAACTCATACCCAAAGTAATTATTTTGTGATGTATAACATACAGAGTATATAATATATAATGTAGAAAGTAGACAGTGTTCACAAAATCTATGTGAATACAGAGGTGTATGCAATAATTGCTGTGTGTCAATTATGGGCTAGCCTACTATAAAATGCCACATGCAGGGTGCCTGGGTGGCTCAGTCGGTTAAGTATCTGCCTTCGGCTCAGGTCATGATCCCAGGGTCCTGGGATCGAGTCCCACGTCCGGCTCCCTGCTGAGCAGGGAGCCTGCTTCTCCCTTGCATGCCGCTCCCCCTGCTTGTGCTCTCCCTCTCTCTCTCTGTCAAATAAATAAATAAAATCTTTAAAAAAATTTAAAATAAATAAATAAATAAATAAAATGCAGCATGCAGCAGGTGCGCAATACATATCTCTTACACGGGTTTTAAAGAACGATTTTAAGTTCTAACACTTTACTACAGAAAATGCTGATCTGGTCATCAGACATTGTTACTCTCTGCTGGAGAATTTGTTAGCCCATAAATTACCTTCCTGAAAAATGTATAATATTTACTATCTAATTTAATGATCCAAAAATCTGTACTGAATCAGAAATAGAAATGTTAAAGTAATTACATTGAGAAGTCAATTTAATGAACGCCCAATATGTGAAAGCATTATTTCTGTAATCTTTTTTATTGCCCAATTTATCATTTTTATTGTTCATTTACTTATGCTATATAGTTCTAGAATGAATTATAATCTCGACCCCTTCCCATTTTTTTCAAGTAGGATCTCTTAGAAAGTCACAAAAAGCTTCTATCTCAGTAGAATTTTTATCCTTGTTAAAGTGAATCTATTTGATTCTTATGTGCTTTGGATGATTTCCCTAGAGCCTTCCTTTAATTATATCATACATGTGTTTAAACAAGCATTTGCTTTTCTCACAGTCTAAATTCTTCCAACTTGATCTTCTAGGGTGGCCGCAAGATCCAAATGGTGCTGTTACAATCCCTTAATGGCTGTGGCCTTGTAAGCACAGAATTCTGAGTTAGGAAGGCAAAGGCTTTGCACAGTTTGAGTATATGCATCGCACAAACAGCAGAGGAGTATAGCCGCAGGGCTAACACAAGTCATCACATGACTTCGGCCCCGTCCCCACACCCACCCTGGTTGCAAAACAGGAAGTAACACACATCATGTCATTATCACAATGAAAGAGTTTTGTTTTGTTTTGTTTTTTCCTGTCAGAATATACAGAGAAAAATCTTGTAAGAATGAAGCATCAGCTTTTTAAAAATCGATTCAGCTTTAGCTTCAGACCCTGTTAAGAATTTCTTGCATGATTTTGGCCTAAATTTTAGTACCTTACATATCTGTTATAAAAACCTGTAACTGAAACTTTGCAAAATGCTTCCAAAGCATTTGTAGATCCTCTAACAAATCACAACGCAGAGTACTAACCACTTTATGATCACGGCGCGCCACCCTCCCGGCGGCTCCTCTAACAAATCGGACATGCCAACAGAATAATGATACTTCTACCTTCAAGTTGATTGTGTTAGAGAACTTTAAGAATCAAACAAATGTAAATTTATAAAAGATACTAACAATTTTCTATTTTGCGTATGAACCAAATATTTTGAAAAGAAATAGAACAGTAATCCAAACATTGCCAGAGGTGTTCTTAAGACTATTAAGAATGATTGATGATGATTAAGAGAAGGGGAGGCTTTTAAAAGGTAAGCTCCAGAGAAGAGTAAAATCAATCATTTGAATTATATGAGTTTGTTTTATAGCTTGTTTTACCCTAAAATAAATTTATTTTTCCAACAAATTACTATGATAATAAAAACAATACCTGCCATGCTACTTTATTTTAGAATTTGGGGGTGGTTGTGGGACACAGAACAAAGTTCTATGGTTGCCATGTTTTTAATGTGGGGGAAATTTTTCTTGGAGGTTTTAGTTGCCAAACCGATTTTGCTTCTGAAGAGAACTGACAAATGTGTCTTGGCTGATGAGTGCCTTGCTCACTGATACAAATCGCTGATACATCGATTTGGTTGGAATAGATCTAGAAAGGTCAAGCAAACCCTACTTGCTAAGTGTAACAGCTTGATGGTAGCTCAAATTATAGTTTGGACAGTCTTGTGTTTCCATAGGCAAAATGGACATTTTCTTTCATCAATCTGGACAGTGTAGACTAGAGTCATTTCAACCCCATCTGTGTATGGGTAGCTCAGTTTAACTGAAGCATGATTTTCTACGGGCCATAGAGATGGCCACTATCTATACCATGTGGGTAGCTAGCTAGCTCCAGTGTTTACACAGTAATGAAATACCCCATTCCTGAATAACTATTCTAAAACTGTCCACAGTTGTTCTTTGCCAGGAACCAACAGAAAATTGTGGGCTAATCAGCATAACACAACTAGGCTTCTGTCTCTTGAGACTAAAAGCAATGTGCCATAATGAGGGTGGATTTCAGGCTTTATCTTTGCATCTAACAGGATAGTGATAGTAAACATTATGAGAATTATTCATGGAAATCACTGGAGATTTTGTTTCTCATGTTTAGATCCTTCTTTGGGTAATACAATGGGGGTGAGATACCTTAAAGCAAAGAAGATATATTCCTTCCCCACTAGGCAAAGTAGACAGGAAAGCTTTACCGACTGCAACCAAAATGAGGTAGATAATTACAGTTTCATCTGGGATTGTGTATGCTGATGAGTACATGTGACCAGTAACAAAAGAAAGGCTGAAGAGAAAAATGACCTGCCTGGGAGCAGGTTTTTTGTTTGTCTGTTTTATTCACTCATTTAGTAAAATAACCACAATATAGGAGAAAAAAAAAGTGCTGTTTTTCTCTGCTAAGATGACAAGTTTTGAAAGGGAACACTGTAGCTCTCTAAGAAACTGAGGGAAGGGCAGCAAGCAGAAATGCCCACATGAGCTATTACTACGGCACCAAGACAGTGGTCCAAGCCAGAGGGTAGGAGAAAGGTTCACAAGGCAGAAAGTAGCAAGGAGGCATAACTAGTGTAGGACAAGAATGTTCCCTGTTACCTCTAGTCACTCAGAGACCCAAGAAACTGGGACATCATGAGCCATTTACACAGCATATTTGGCCTGCATGGTTAATGCTTGTTGCCCTCTATTAAATTTCTTCCCACGGTACTGCATTGTGCTCTTTTAAATAGGAAGCTTTGGCTTATCTAATAGGAATGGTTTCCCAGTTGCTGAGTGGGACCTCATGTGAACTGAAAAATCAAAGCCTCTTAAAAAAAGTAATCTAGTCCTCTGGGCCAGGGTCATCTTAACACTAGAATTAAATTATGCAAATATAAATTGAAATTCAAGGTGATTGCTCTGTATAATCCATTCATCATCCCTCTACTTCTCTTTGCCTGCAGAAACAGCTAGACAGTATCTTTTGTTATAGAACAAACTCAAATGGCAGGGTTCACTATAGACTACTTCAACTCGATTACAGAAGAGATCTCATGATTTATATAAACCATTTGGTCTTAGAAGTTGTCACATTATAAATAGAAATGCTGTAGTCAAATTCCCTTGAGATGGAATTATATTAGATTTGATCTCCTTTCCCTGCCTTCACTTCCCTTCCTTTTCCTTCTCCCCTCCCCCCACCCTATGTATTATTGTAACGTCAAGCATCAAGGTAAACATTAGAGGTACTCCAGGTTATGGTGACTTTTTTTCATGATTTTCATCAATACCAGATGTAAGTGACAAAAGCCTCACATTAATACCTCTAGCTCAAGGTTGTATCAAAAAGCTAGTTCCAAGGCTGGTATGTCCTGGGACTGTGCATGTCCTGGGAGCCTAATACCATTGATGGCCTCCATATGGGTGCAGGGACCGAACTGTGGATCATCTTCAAAATTCCACCATCAATAGCCAATGTAATCACTGAACACAAAACAATAGTAGATTCTGGCTTAGACTTCTATTCTGGGGGTCTAGTGTTGGAAAAGAGGACAGGATGATTTCTCTCTATACCTACCCTCTTTTCAGAGTAAGTAATAACTGGAAGACATTGCTTAAAGCTATTAAATTAAAAGAACAAAACAACATATAAAACCCCAGAAATATTATGAGTCAGTGGTAGGAATGTTCCTTGTCAATCACAGGATGTTAAGCTTCATCCATCTCAAGTGCATATAAATCCTTAGGGCTCTTTTTGGGGGGGTGGGGGTGGGGTTGCAGTCTCAATCCAAAAAAAAAGAACTCAAAACATTAATCCTGCCAGTTTAGATTTTACTAGGGATTTAAAGTCATCACTACCTTCCACAGGGTTCATTCACGCTCAGTTGGGACAAATAATGGCTTAGCAGGAATTGGTTTACAATCCTGGTGGACCCCTGTAGAGTTAATAAGTCCAGAAATACCACTTGGATGGAAACGTATGATAATCATATGATTATCTTTAAAAAAAATCCATTCCATAGTCTCATGTATAAAAATAAAAAATGCACAGGGCTTAGACATCCCTTTATTGTATCAAATTAAATCGGATTTAATGCCTGGTTGTGTGTCATCCAGCTCAGACCCATTTGTACAAGGCTGTGGAGTGACGAGCTGGTTCAGATGAATGAATAGCTTTCTCATTACTTCACCCCCATTCTGCTGTCTCTTTTCCTGTCCTTTGTATTATAATGGAGGACAGCTGTGGCAGTGAAGTGAATATTAAGTAACCCCAATGCCTCAGCAGATTGTGACTTTAATCCCTGCAAATACCGCTAAAATCAAAATTTAATTACACTCAGAGTAGCTCTGTTAATGCCTGAAAAATATTTAACAATTAGTGGTTGGCTTAATTAAGCAAACTGCCTTTCACAAAGCAACCTGAAAAGTCCTCCCAAACCCTTCCCCCATCCTTTTTTTTTTTTTTATCCCTTAGACTAATTAGTCTGATGTAAGCTCACAGCACTTCATTTACTGTTACTGAGTCTGCTGCTTAGCTGATCTAGGCTCTGAGCTTAACAGCCTGTAATAGAAGGGGAAGTTGTAAAAAGAAAGAAATTAGGTTCACTGCATACAGCTACTTAATAAAAAATAATCCTTTTAATAAACTGCTAATCATTGTTAGTCATTTCCTCATTCATATTCATATCTATATAACATGTATATATGTTAACATGTATGCAAAACAATGGCCATCTCTCATTTACAGTATTAGTTATGGAATACTCAGGAAAAGCCCATTAACAAATAACACAGAAAAACTTCTTTCAAAAGAATTATTCTCTGTCCATATGAATTGGAAAACTCTACATTTAAATTTAGAAGGAAGGGACAATGTATGCTTCTGTTTGTAAACTAAACAAAGAATGATAGAAGAATGAAGAATGATGAAAAAGCTGTTAAAATGTAAATCCTATTCTCTGATTGATACATGACACTACCTGACCTACTTTGTTACATGTTCGTTCCCTCACCCAAGCATCAAATATTTATTGATGATTTAATGTGACTTGCTGGGGCAATACAAGTATATTATTGTAAATATTTGCATCAAGATTTATCCAATGTTTTAAAATGGCACAGAAGGATGGCCCATACGATCTATATTTAAACTTCATTTTCTACTAGGATTCTTAGGAAAGATCTTGCCACTAAATAATTGAGAGAATAAAATACAATAACACTTCAAAAGGAGATCACTTATTTGTCAAACTAAGAAGAGAACTAGGAATCAGAAAACAACAACAACAAAAAAATTGTCTTGGAGAAACAAAACAAATCCCAGAACTATCAAAGAGCTTAGAGACCATGGAATCCAATCAACCATGTTCTACAGAAGAGAAAACTGAAATTCAGATTTGAAGTGATCATCCAGGGCCATATGAAGAACTGTTACAGAGTTACTGTAGAACCTTCCAGACCCCCACTCCAGACCTATTTTCTTTCATCTGATATCAGACACCATTAGAGCAAGGTATATTATATGATTTCCCAAATCACAGCGGATTAGAAGCCACAAATCCGAGGCTGAAGGAGAGTTTCTAGAAGCTGAGAGTTCAGATTATGTGAAACCGTAGAACATATGATAAAATTTGGAAACTGTTAAGTAAAAATTTAAATAATCTGGAAAATATAGTCTCTTGGTAACACTCAAATGCAGGGTACGTGCGTGCATACGTGTATGTGTGTGAGATTCCCTTCTCTGTGGCTTTTAAGACAATACGACACACACACACAAAAGATTAATAAGCTGATTTAGTTATTTTCTTTTTGAGAATATCAAAAGGAAAATACTTTCTCTGCTCCTAGTAAATTCCAAGAGTTTCAGCTTCAATGATATGTTAATTTGTCCAACAAGAAAAAAAAAGACCTATAGTCTCATTTTTAAGAGATGTTTTCACCTGTATGGAGTTCTTCCTCTAGGCCTTCCTGTTATTCCTTATTTAAGATGAGTTCCTGAATATTTTGGCTGTTGCTTAATTCAATAATTAAGGGAAAAAAAAGAAAGCAAGTATCATTCCTGTGTAAGTGTCCATATATGTGTTCTGTACATCCACACCTAACTCAGCCAGCCATCTCTAATCCCATACAATTCTGTACATCGCCACATAATTGGCAGGTTATGTTTCAAGTCTCATGGTTGGTTGAGGATGGAGATGAAATCACAGTTTATAATACAGAAGAAGGAGTGCATATGGGTTGTGATTGAGATACTTGTATTTTGACTCAAGAATGGTGGAGCATCTGGATTAACCACTATAAATCCTCTAGTAGCAGCAATTTAACTTTTTAATAGCAAGGGAAATGGCATATTATATTTCAAAATTGGTATATTTGAAAAGAGAGTATTAACACGATGATATGAACTGATGGAAAATCTTCTTATGGGTTTTCCAGAAATAACCATGTTTTAATGCAACATGCAACTTGCATTTCAAATTCTTTTGTCTATTAGTCACATACACATATCTTTATTTCTTCTTGAATGTATGCTGCATAACTATTAACCAAATGTTCATTCACCATCAAATTCTGTTTCTTCAGTGTGTTTTCTCATTCAAAAGCACATAATCATTCTCCTTAATGATACAAATAATCCACTTCTAAGGGACTATTATACCTCTTTTCCATTCTTGAAAAGCATTATTGCTTTTAGGTTTTTAGTTAAATGTTATACAATTTCAACAGAGTATAATATACTTAATTGAACTTTAAGTTTCTCTGTAAAAGAGCAGCAAGTATTAAAAGGCAAACAGAAAAATTGCCAAAGTCAATTCACTTCATTTCAACTGTCAAAACTTTTCATGTGAGAAATGAATGGAAACATTCTATTTCAAGTAACCATATTTGTGGGTATGGTATTCTCTTTTGACTCTGCAAATCATTTGAAAAATAAAGTAGCTTGTCCGTGCTTGTTTTCAATTTGCAAAATGTCAGCTGTATCTACAAAATGGTCAGTGAGCCTCATCATCTTGACTAATAAGAAAAGAACGGTTCTCTTGGTACATACATTAAATCTTCCATGTTTCCAAAGTATCACTTCATGTTTTTCACCAAGAATTGATCTCATAGTGGGCTGGTGACATAAATATATAACATCACCTCTTCCCTACATCCTACATTGCTGCTCTGGCCACACACCCTCCACCACTAATGTCCTAAGAGAAGAGAAATAAACTCTTAACTAAGTTTAATATTTCTTGTGATTTTGATTTCAAGACAATTTATGTTTAAATGTATGGATTTATTTATTCAATCATAACACAGGAGAAAGATCTTAAGCTCATTAAGCCCTGTAGCCTAAATAAAACCTCAACCTCAAATTCTGACTATTACAAAGATATATAGAAGAATAATTTTGGAGGACACAAGGAGCCCAACCTCCCTCTTTCAGACAGATGGATTTTACTACTCTGAATAAGTAGTTTTCAACTTTTTCTTAAGTATGCCTAGAGCTGAGATTCTACAATTAACTAGCATTGTATCATCCAGATACTTAAATAGTGATTTCTTATTGCCATTTGAAACCACTTCCACTTCCTTCTATCAGATTTTCCATGGTGGTCAAGAGCTGTTTAGGACACAAATAGTCAAGACGCCATAATACAATAGCAATTGAGTTACCCATTCTCTCTTGTAGGCTGAACATCTAAGGTTCACTAACTTCTTACTTTTAGAACTTAAATCCTTTAAATCTCAGATGCTCTTGAATGTTCTACCTTTAAGCGCTCATCCTTCCCCATAATGGCCAAATAGTATTTTGAGCTCCCATTCCAGGAAATAAAAAAAGTCTGGTCTTTTACCAAGTGTTCTTCCCCACTGAGTTTCTGAATTTCTCTGAGGAATGGTTTCATTAACTCATTCTGAGTGATCATTTGTCATTTCTAAAAGCTTCTAGCTTTAGGCCACCGTCCTTCTGGAGTATACTATGCCAATAACTCCATGCTTCTAATCTTCATACAATAGCCCATCACCTTTAAAATAGAATGTATTTCCAAATAGTAGTATTTCCAAATTCCTGACAGACAACAATCTTCAAGATTCTGGAATGAGAAGCCAGAATTCCTGGAAATTCTCAGGCAGTCCTGAAATCGTAAGTTCTCCTATATTTTTATAACATTTTTTCTGTGATAATGAGTGATAATAAACTATAAGTCATTTTTATACTATACTTTCAGAGATTTTATGTAAAAAATGATATAATAATAAAAGTATGGCTTTACAGGATTGTATCTTTCAATAACATGTAAAAATGATTCTCCGTCTGATATGAAAATTTTATGATAGAAAACATTAAAGAAAATAACATTTATATAAAATAAATGACAAATAATTTAATTCACTGAAAGATAATGCCACACATATTCAATAATTAGAAATGATCTTCCTTAAAATGAAATTTTAAAACCCACAAAGCATTAATTGCCCTATTACATGATCTTGCTCTTATATTATGATCTTGCTCTTTTTTCAGTCCAGAAGAATTTCATTTTTCAGTCCAGAAAAATTTCATTTTTCAACAATGTTGATCAAATTGTTACAAATTTGTCCACAAGCTTCTTTAAGATTAGTAAAATAATTTGTTTCCTTACCCTGAATTGAATTTTGTCATTGAAATCAATATTGTTTTTTTAATAGAGATTTTAGATTTGTTTCTGAATTCCTGCTGAAAAACTCTACAATAACATCTTCTATTTACATTTTTCCTGTTCAGATATTTACAAAGAACCACAGCACACATCCAATCCCTGGGAAATGCCAGGGAATATTATTGGGTAGCATTCAAATAACATAACATTCAAATACCGTAGCAAGGTTGACAGCAATACACAGAATGCCATGTCAAAATTACTAACTTGAGGATAAATTTTGGTTCTAAAACTTATTTCTCAGAACATCGCCTATAGGATTTATATAAAATACACTAATGTAAATAATCTTATTAATATTTATCTGTTTGCAAAAAAAAAAAAAAAAACCTCTTAGCTAAAAAAAAAATCTGTTTGCAAAATAACCTGTCAGGGTCAGGAACACACAACATGGCAACAACTACAAGTAAAATGGGTTAGATCAGAATTACTTCTCTCCAATGTGCATTTCAACTTTAACCTTTCACTTCTGTGTCCACATTTCCTCCTCTTGCTTTCAACTTGACATTGGCAATTTCTTCTACCAGTAATGTTTGTATGTTGATTGTTAAGCTTTAAATCTTATAGGAAAATTATGCTTTTTCTCTGTTTCCTTGATTTTTTTTTTCTCATGTCAGACAGGTAATAGGCTGAGGAACAGGGTTTGAGGGAAGTGCATGTCATCAAGCTTATGAACTACAGAAGGATCTATTTTCTTGATTTTTTTATTCTTTTTTCCTCAGGATTCAGGAATAGGAAAAATACATTTCCTGAGATATGCTGGGAAAGTATTTCCACATGGGAAAGGTAAACCCAAGTTTCTCCCTTAGTTCTCCCAGAGCTGTAATATTGTGGTGGTGGAGGTGGTTGCACTTTGCTCATTTTTTTTGTTATCAAAACTATAAAACATATAAATTAGGATATGTAAAGAACCTCTGTGGATATATCACCCAGGCTCAACAATCCCCAGTATATGATCAGTGTTATTTAACTTGTATATCTACCCATTTCCATCACTCTCATCTCTTGGATTATTTTGAAGTAAATCCTATATATCATTTTATCTCTAATACACTTCAGTGTAAAACTATAAAGCTATAAAAGATGAACACTTAAAAATATATAACTAAGAAAGAGTGGAACTGGACAGAAAGAGTGGAACAGACAAATAGATCAATGAACTAGAACTGAGAGTTTAGGGGAAAATCCCATATACATCTATTGTCACAAGATTTTGATTTTGAAAAAGATGCCAAGACATTCAAAGGAAAGAGAGAAAAGGCTTTTCAACAAATGGGGTCAGACAACTGAATATCCACATGCAAAAAAATGAAGTTGGACCCTTAACTCACACCATATACAAAAATTTATTCAAAATGGATCAAAGATTTAAGTGGAAAAAAACTAAAACTATAAAACTCTTGGAAGAAAATGCTGTGACCTTAAATGAGATAACAGTTTCTTCATTATGACACCTAAAGCACAAGCAACCAAAGAAAAAATACACAAACTGGACTTCATCACAATTAAAACTTTTGTTCTTCAAAGGATATGCATAAAAAATGAAAAAAAAGTCTACCCATCGAATGGGGAAAAAATTTGCTAATCATTCATCTGATAAGAATCTAGTATCCAGAATATACAAAGAACTTTTTCTACTCAACAGTAAAGACAGTACAATTAAAAATAGACAAAGGAGGGGGGCCTGGGTGGCTCAGTCTGTTAAGCAACCAATTTTGGCTCAGGTCATGATCTCAGGGTCCTGGGATCCGCCTGCAGGCCCCCTTTCTCCCTCTGCCCCTCCCCCTGCTTGTGCTCTCTCTCTCTCTCTCTCTCTCTCTCTAGTAAGTAAATAAAATCTTAAAAAAAAATTGACAAAGGAATCAATACTTATCCAAAAAAGATACACAGATGACAAATAAGCCCATGAAAATATGTTCAAAATAATTAGTTATTAGATAAATACAAATCAAAGCCACAGTAAGATGCCTCTTCACCTGCACTAGGATGGTGACAATAAAAAAGATGGACAATAGTAAGTGTTGGTGAGCACATGGAGAAATTGAAACCCTCATATATTGCTCTTGGGAATGTAAAATAGAGCAGATGCTTTGGAAAATATTTTGGCAGTTCTTCCAAAGGTTCAAGTAGTATTACCATAAGATCCAACAATTCTACTCCTAGATACATAGCTGAAAACATATGTTCATCCAAAAACTTGTATATGAATATTCATAGTGACATTATTCGTAAGAGCCAAAAGGTAGAAATAACCCAAATACCCCCCAACTAATGAATGGATAAATAAAATACGGTATACCTACAATGGAATATTATTCATTCATAAAAATGAGTGAAGCATTAACATACATTGTAATAAAGACAAATCTTCCAAACTTTACACTATGTGAAAAAAGCTATAATAAAAGGCCACGTATTGTGTGATTCTATTTTTATGGAATCCACAG
Organism: Neomonachus schauinslandi; assembly: GCF_002201575.2. NCBI lineage: Eukaryota > Metazoa > Chordata > Mammalia > Carnivora > Phocidae > Neomonachus > Neomonachus schauinslandi. The sequence goes on from NC_058409.1 coordinate 18,009,410, forward strand.
AAACAAAAAGGAGATCAGTGGTCACCAGTGGCTGCAAGGAAGGAGGAATTGGAATTGGAGGGTTATTTGAAAGCAAGAGGTGACACAAGGAGCCCATATCCATTTTCTCCTTGGGTCTGCGTATGCCTCCAGGAGCAGAAGAGAGTGAAGGCACCAGCTTCCAATTTCTCTTCATGCTTCCGGCATGATTTGGTCCATGCCTTTCAGTGGTCTGAGCACCAGCTGTGTCATGCATCTCAGCGACTGAAATACCAGCTGTGCATCCTCCCGTTCCCCGCCTTCCAAAGACCAGCTGTGCCCTCACATGCTGTCTCCATGAGACAGAGCGTCCCTGGCAAGGCATCATCTCAGAAGTGTACATCTGACCTGGAGCACATCCTTCCGTGGTCTGAGCAATAGCCATGGATGCCACTCTCAGGGTTTCAAGAGCCAGGCCCACAAGAGCTTCTACTTCCATACTTCTCCCATTTAGTTCTCCGACACTGACAAGTGCTGTCTGCTCTCTACAATGTTAATCTCTTCAGATCAGCTTTCCCTTGTTGCTCTTTCAGACTTTCAACCCCTATGCAACTAATGCTCTCTATTAAACGCCCTCTGTTTGTAATACCTGGTGAGGCATCTGCTTCTCTGACTCATATATCTACACTGACTGTTACACTAAATGTTAGTAACAAGTCTGATATGTTGACGTTGAATTATAAATCCAATTTTCTTTTGTACTTAGCCCGCGGTTCTGTATTTTGGGTAATATTTTGGAAAATGGAGCACTTCTGGTTTACTGTTTTGAACATAATGAAAATGTAAAAGTCATAGAAACCCTTTCTTTTCTCCCTAAATTTTAGTGATTCCAGAAAGCATTATTTTAGCAATATTATCAGGCCAAAACTTAAAATGGAAAGTTTTTGTTAGTCAAAAATATTTTCCTAAATGTCAAGTTAATTTTGTATCTTATCTTGGGGTAAGATAACTTAGAAAGTAGCTATTCCTTCCTTAGATCATGGTTTTAAGAGGTCTTTTTGGTTATTACCTACCAAGTAGACTACACTTTTACTTATACATATGTATGAGGAATGTGCTTGAAAAGTGAGAAAACAAGGTATCTATATGACTTAAATACTATTAAGGAAAATTGCTTTAAGTTTATATGAGAGCAGCTGGAAGATTCATGTGGTATTTTTGGACACAATTCTGGCAAAAAGCAGAAACAGAGAAACAGGAAATAGGCCCCAAACTGGACCAAAATGTTAAAACAAAAAAATCATGGGTACTTCACAAATTCTAGTAGTTCTACAGAGGTAAATGACTTGGAATTAGAAGATACATGCTATCATATAATCTATTTTTATGTATTCCCTCTGTATCTTAACATATAGATATATTTCCAATCGTGGGCTCAACAGATGTATTAGCATTTTTTGATGACTTATATGAAACATTAAGAAGTAATTAGGAAGGCATCCAAAGCTCATCAGCACATTAATAGGCCCAGAAAGTTCACACTGGATTTCCTTATATTTCCTAGGTACTCTCATTTTCTGGGAATGGGTCAGCTCTTTCAGTAGTTACAAATCAGCTTAATGTGTAAAATAATCACACAGTGTCATGAATACATGCAAAAAAGCACTGGCTTCACTCTTTTATTTTTACACTGTTCTAAGTATAGTCATTCCGTGCCATTTTTTTCATTTATTGACACTTTCACAAATAGGTGATTAATCCCATCAGTTGATTGTTTTAATTTGAGCCCCAATGAGTCCAAAATGATGCATTAACGCCCAAATCTTTTCTCTGTAATATAGGCTTGTGGCTTAAACCAACTTAGTTAACATTTTTTTTTCTACTTTGAATGAAAAACATTATTTTCCCTGGGAAAATGTAGCTATGAATAGACTAACAGTGGACTCTTCATTACACATAATTTGCACTTACTCACAGCACAAAACATGACCTCAGATGATTCCTGATATCATCATGAAACAGAAGGTACAAGACATGGGAGGACTTCTTGAAAATGATCAGCGTTTTAAACCCCTTGAGAGTGAAATGGAGCAATTCTCTGTGACCGCTATATTTAGAGAGTCGGGACAATATTTTAAAATTGATTTAATTCTTTGAATTACTGCTTAAAACCTGAACAAGGTGAAGTTTCAAAACAGGTGAGATAGATGCTATCAAAAATCCCCATGCCATTCTCTAAATTTGTTGAGAATGTTAGAGTCAAAATTGCGCATCAATATTAAAGTCACCTAGAACACTCAAGCCGAGTGGCATATTCTTATAATCGAAGTCAGATAGTTCATCAGAAAAATAGTCAAAATTCTGTTAAAATACATATTTTCTTGAGGGTTCTTGCAATTGCTTTACCTCTCAATTGTTCACCAACTGTAGAGAAGGGTTTGAAAAGACCTGTGGCACCTATCAATTGTCTACAACACTGAAGAGTGAGCAGATCGTGGAACACAAGCGACATTGAGACGTGGTGATTGTCTGGCTGATGGTATCAATGTAGTCTGCACACAGTAATTCAGAAGAGGGGGGAAAAAGCCTTTAGGATTTAATATATTGAGTTTGTCTCTCTATTGATCATATTAATTGGATGATTTCCAAATCTCCACTTTACTGAGTATTTTATTGACATAACCTTTGACCAAGAAGCATATAGATTTCAAAATGTCTTTTCTTATAGACAGGAAATCAATTTGGTTATTTTAATAAATATAATTGAGCAAAATAGTTGGCTGAGCAGTTAAAGGATATCTACTGTCATTACTGTCTACTACATACATTACTTCCCCACATTAGTTGTGGGGAAGGGAAGTGGCACTGAATGTGGAGAACAAAAGAGAAAACAGATTTTCAGCACTGAGAAATGAAGAAAGCTGTGAAAAAAACACTAGGAAGACAATTATCAAGAAATGGTATTGGAGCATCTGGGTGACTAAGTCAGTTGGGCGTCCAACTCTTGGTTTCGGTTTAGGTCATGATCTGAGGGTCATGAGATCATGCCCCGTGTCGGGCTCCAAGTTTAGTGCAGTGTCTGCTTGGGATTCTTTCCCTCTTCCTCTCCCTCCTTCTTTGCCCCTACCCCCTGCTCTTTCTTTCTCTCTCAAATAAAAAAATAAAATATTCAAAAAGACAAAAGAAATGGTATTAAAGCAAAAGAACCATTATGATAATTTTGACTTTATGTGGGAGTGTTGCATTAAAAAAACAGAGCAGACTTGGACATTGCTTATAAATTTTTTTATATAATTCAATAGCAGATAAGATAAAACATGCATTTTAGAATCTTAATTAGAAGAAATTTTGTCTTGAAAATACAATGGATAAATTGTCACTAAAAGATACTTTCGAGTTGGTGCCAACTTCTTAAAGATGAGTTAAGTCAGTCCTTAAGAGCCAGACTTCCACAGTTGGAATCTCAGCTTTTCCTCTTACTAGTCACTTAGCCTCTTGTGCCTCAGTTTCCTCTTTTGAGGAAATTTGGAAAATAATCACACTTCTCTATGAGGTTATTATAAGGATGTAGTAAGTTAACACAGAGGAGTAAATTAATATACAGGAACAAATGCTCAATAAATTTTAGTGATTTTTATGTCTTCATCTTGAAATAACAAATATATACTCCATTTCCTAATGAAATAAAATATCTTAAGATCAACTTTTAGGAAATTATTTTTTAAAAATGTCCATTTCGTGGTTTTGATCACTGTAGTGTTAATTTCTTTTCATTGATTGGAAGACTATAATAATGACTGCCCCAATTAATGGTGTGATCACATGTGAGAAAAAGATGTATAGGGGTGCCTGGGTGGCTCAGTCGTTAGGTGTTTGCCTCCGGCTCAGGTCATGATCCCAGGGTCCTGGGATTGAGCCCCGCATCAGGCTCCCTGCTCAGTGGGAAGTCTGCTTCTCCCTCTCCCACTCACCCTGCTTGTGTTCCCTCTCTCGCTCTCTCTCTCTGTCAAAAAATAAATAAAATCTTTAAAAAAAAATGTATAAACATCTCCACACAAGGGTAGAGAAGTAAATGCAATAAAAAAATCTTAAAACCACTCAGATTTAATTTACATTATCACAGCCCTTGAAATTACACTGCACACAGATGATAACCATGAACTATGAACTTATCCAAAAGCTCAACTTCAATTCACATCTTTAAAGGCTGCCTAAAAAGATTTAATGAATTTTCTGATTACTTATACTCTTTTGTCGGATGTGATTCAACTACATTCAAGGGCAATAAAAAGAATACTTTAAGAGTAATACTTTGAGCAGAATCTGGAAATACTTGCTTCTGAGTGTAATCTGAGCATTCTTAAAATCCACAATTTAAGCATTCATATAAATGTGAACATTTATTTGAAAGCTTCGTTGATTAAAAGCAATAACACTAGAACTAAGCTGATGCTTTTAAAATCCATGTCTCCTCAAGAATATTAAGCATATTCGTTCCAATGATATTTGTTCTGGGTGTTCATATCATCATGTAATTCTTTTAAAATGACCATATGGGGATAGAGTATAAACTGTTTGCTATTTAGTAATGATATTTTGCATAATTAAGTTTTCCTGACTTCAGTCTTTCAACAAAGTAGGGAAAGCATACCTACACTCTGTAACAGATGACCAAACTGTATCAAATTGTGTCTCCAAATAGGCACAGAAGCATTGGTATGTGTACATTTCTAGTAGAACAGAAGTGAATCCAAAATACAATCTCTTGAGTTCAATTATAAAACCCGTATGCTTGAGTGAATGCATGGTAAAAATATGCAACTTCATTACATATTAGAAGTACTACAAATTTCAGCCTTGATTCAAAAAACACTCAGATTGCTAATGTGGTATATACTGCTAAAAGACTAATATCACTGCTGTGTGTAGTAATGGGCAAGTGGAAACATCTGTATTTTCTCTGCTTTAAGAACATGGCCTTTTAATACAAAGGCTTATCTGTGTGAAGGATAAAGGCTGTAATAACGAGGAACACTTATATCATGGTACCTAGTTAAGAGTAATAGCAAAGAAAAACTACACAGGGCCATTGAAATTAAACAAGTTACACTTTACCACTTCTGCCAGTGTAAACTTACTCTTAAAGTCATGGAGAAGTATTCTTGCCCACCTTTTTGGATAAATTAAAGATAGAGCTGATCTCTGTATGAGGTTTTTGGGGAAAAAAAATGTGTACTAAGTGATAAAGATACCTTTGAGTGCCTGCAAAAAAAAAAAAAAGAGGCAAAGTCCACAAAACCTTTGGGTTTAGAAATGTGAAGACATGGTGATGTATCAAGGTACGTCTGGAAGACAATGTATTTTAATGCATGCAAATGGAAACTATGGGCTTAATTAATTCTCAGTAATTCATCTTTGCCTAAAAGATATGTGTACTGAGTGATTCTGGTACTTAAAAGCTATCTCAAAAAACAGAAGTTTTAACTTTATAGTATTTCTAGGGGAAGTTACTATTACTGAGGGATCAACTAGATGTTGAAACTTGAGAAGTCCAATTATCTGGCTCTGAAATAGGAAAAAGTTAAAATTCTTGTTTGCTTATTTTCTGGAAAGCAAACAACATATTACCTCATAGAGCTACTGAGACTGAGTGATAAATGCAAATTATTTTAAATTCACTAAACTTTTATTCTATATGATAAGTATTATTTTGTATTTTTCTTTATTCTTTTTTTTCTTTTTTTTAGAAGATTTTATTTATTTATTTATTTGACAGAGAGAGACACAGCGAGAGCAGGAACACAAGCAGGGGGAGTGGGAGAGGGAGAAGCAGGCTTCCCGCTGAGCAGGGAGCCCGATGCGGGACTCGATCCCAGGGCCCTAAGATCATGACCTGAGCCGAAGGCAGATGCTTAACGACTGAACCACCCAGGTACCCCTCTTTATCAATTCTTTAAGACTGACAGTGGTAGGCACACTTTCAGATGGCTCCATGATTCTCACCTCCTGCTACTCATACCTTTGTGTAATCCCCTCATCTTCATTATGGGCAGGGCATGTGACTTGCTTCTAACCAGTGGAATACTACAAAGGTGATGGAATGAGTCATTATATGTATGAGATTACATTTCAGGGTAGCACCTGTCTTGTTAGATTTTCTCTCTGTTGCTGGCTTTGAAGAAGCTGGCTCCATGCACCCTACAGCTGCAAAGAAATGAATTCTGCGTGCAACTTTAGGGTTCTTGGAAGTGGATCTTTCCCCTGTTGAATCTCTGAGAAGAACCGAGTCTTGGGTGATGCTGAGTTCAGCTTGGCGAGACTATAAATAGAGAGCCCTGCTAGGTTGTGCCCAGACTCCTGATCCATGGGGACTATGAGATATGTTTTATGCTGTGAAAGTTGTGCTCATTTGTTACACAGCAATAGAAAAAAATCTATACACATTGTATACATTTTATATTGGCATATAACACACTTAATGTATTTATTTATTTTGAATTTAGTGGGGTAATTTTAGGTAGTTTCCAAACTCCTTTCTTGCATTGTTAAATTTCGCTGGCCGTACCACTGTAGGAATGGATTCCAGGAATGCTCCAGATGCCCACTATGTGAACTCACTCACACAGTATGACTGAAGTGGAAGAGACAGAGGGCTTATCATGATGCCTTGCACCTGAAGCAGAGGAGAAATAAGGTTTGAAATGTATGGAGTCAAAGTTAATCTGTGGAAAGCTCATCAAAATCTCGTATCACCTATTTGCAATAAGCCTGACAAAAAATTCCTAAATTTGACAATTCTAACAATCTTTGATGAGTTGTTAAGCTGAAAGCAAATTCTCTACACTAAAAATAATAAAAGAAATTTCTTGATCAAAAACTCCAGAAGAGAAGCTAAATTATCTTTCTATTATGACTACAGAAAATAATGTATCAAGATCATTATTATATGAAGAGGTAATAAAACAGTATGCAGCCAAAGCTATAAGAAAAAAAACCGTAGAGGAGTTGTGTTCTTTTCTGTTCCATTTTTGGTGTTGGTGGCATCTTTGAGTTTTTAACACTTCCACTTTTTTTGTGATTTATTTTTCATTCTAAATAAATACTTACTTTCATATCTAATATTATAATTGTAACTTTAAAATTCTTTTTCTTAAATGAAGTGTCCAAAATTGCATAAGCTTCAAGTCTCACAAAACCTAAATTCACCTCTGCATGTAAACCAAGAAAGGAACAGTATTTTTAAAATGCTGCTAGCAGTCACCGTAAGATGAAGGTAGATCAGGGTCCATTAGAATGTGTAACGGAAAATCATTGCTGATTTTGACAAGAATTCTATTAGGGGAGTGGTGTGGCCAGAACATAGACGAAGGGATTCAAGAATGAGAAGTGCTGTAGCAAGGTGACAGTGGTTACTAAGTCCCGTGAAATGGGGGAAATGAGGTTTGGCAAATGGATTCGCTGGCAGATGGAGGGGAATGTGAGGACACGGGAGTTTTCTTTTTTGATAGAAGCAACTTCGTGTGCTGATGGGAATGCTTCAACAAGAGAGATTTACAATTCAGGTTGTACAAGAGTAACCGCATGTGATAGTCATCCTCCAAAATGACTCCCAGTGATCCTACCTCTTGGTATTCACACCCTTGTGTAGACCCATCCGTTTGTATTACAGTTGGTTTATGTGACCAAGAGAAAAACAAAACAGAAGTGATGGGGGTGGTCCCTTCCAAAATTATTTTATAACAGACAACAGTTTCTACTTGGTCTGTCTCTGTCTCTCTCTTATATCACTTGCTCTTGGGGCAGCAAGCTGCCATGTTGTGAGCAGCCATATGGTGAAGCCCTACCGGTGGGGAACTGAAGCCTCTAGCGAATAACCAGTGTCCCTATGAATGAGCTTGGAGGTGATCCTGCAGCCCAAGTTAGGCAGTGGGATGACTGCGGTTCCAGAGAGCTCACCAGCCAACTTGTGAGATTTACCTAGCTATGCAGCCACTCTTGGGTTCTTGACCCTCAGAAACTATGAGATAATAAATGTTTCTTGTTTTTAGTTTCTATGTTTTGGAAGAATTTGTTATGCAACAATCGGTAACTAATACACCCCAGTAGCAAAGTCCTTGAGAAGACAAAAGAAGAAGTGATATTCAGCATGAGTAGATACCTTGGCTATTAATAGAAACAGGGATATGTCTATCTTTTTAACAGGAGAAAAGATAAAGCATATGGGTGCAGATGTGCACTGGATTTGTAGATAGGTTTGCTGGACCATTAGGAAATTGTAATTTATTGGCTTTCTTTTCTCAATTAAGAATGAGGCAAGAATTTAATGCAAAGGGGAGGAGGAAGGGATGAGAAGCTTAAGAGAAAACTTAGAAAATAGTCACCTTGGAGAGTGAGAAAGAACACAGTAGGAAAATGTGAAAGAGACAGGGTTAGTGTTGAATTCTGATGGAAGTTTGTATGTTGTATTTAAAGTGACTGGAGTCAAATTGTGTAATTTTTCTCTAGCAGTATTTAGTTGCTTGGGTTCAGCCACAGAGAAAACAGATGTCTGGGTTTAACCAGAATCAGTGTTTGCTAAGTGAGTGCAATGGAGGGAGAGAGGCCAGGGAATTGAGGGTATTTGCAAAGGAAGTATTTCAGTGAAGGCATCTGGAATCCCATCCAGGGAAGAGGAGTGAGAACAAGAGGTTATCAGCAGAGGAAAAGTGATGATGTAGTTAGTAAGCTGGAGCTCTTGCCTAAGAATGGTTGCACAAGACAGTACTTGAGTAAAAGAGGTGCATGAGGTAAGCTAATAGATAGTTCCTGTGAAGACAGAAAGTTAGGGTGCGGTAATGAAATGCATAGCTGAGGTGAGGTGGGTGGGGAAATGTATTGAGGTTGGCTAGGAAAGGTTGACTAGTGGAGTTAAGTAAATAAGTACAAGGGGGGGGGAAAGAAGCCCTGCAAGTTCTTGAACTGAGAATACTTGTAGAACATGTGGGATGATGGACATTATTCAACCCCAAGAATGAAGAAGCCAAGGATATTTTGGTATTCTGAGGAAATGGAGCTCAAGGTCTCCGTGGAGGCCAAACCATGTATAAAATGATTCTGTCTTGGCACTGGAAACCAAAGCTTATTTTAATGACCTTTTACTGAGGAAACTCACAAACGAATTAAGCAGAGAGTCATTGGAGGCTGGGCCACACACTGCTTTCTTAGCTTCCCTTTGAGCGGCAGTGAAGAATGATGTCAGGAAGGGTAAGACTCTGAAGGATATATTCAAGGGTTATCACACGCCTGTGTACTTGAGAGTTCCAGAGGCTGCTGACCAAAGCTTTATCTTTGATTCTGAATAAGTCAGCAGCAGTCCTGAGCCCAGACTAACTTTGAGTTTGGACCAATCTGGCAACCAGCTGGTTCGATTGCTCTCCTGTCTTCTATGATTTCCCAGAAAGTTTGCACTCCCCTAAAGTTTGGGGGATGGGTGGAAATGGTGGTCAACGCCATAAAGTAGTGTTGGTTAAGCTCATCACTGACACTTAAAATTATGCTGGGTTATCAAATTAATGTAAGTATGGACTGTCAGAGCAATGATTCTCATTCTCGTTGGGGACATATCAGCGTCTCGGGAGAAAAATGTGGGTCATTGGAAACAACATACTGCATCTCATACTAGAATTTTATATTTAGAAAATAAAATGGATTACTTTTATTATAAAATATTTAAGTCACACAAAAAAGTATAAACATAATATGACAAGTAACCATGTATACGTCACCCATTTGAGAATTAGGAGCAAGACCAAATTGACACTCTCTGCCCCATGAACCCCACTTGTAAGTTTTGGGTTATATATTCATAAGCAAAATATTCAGCTGTTTCACATGTTTTTAAACCAGTTAAATGGTTTCATACTGTATGTAGCATTCTACAACTTTTTTTTTTAAGATCTTATTTATTTATTTATTTGAGAGAGAGATAGCATGAGCAGGGAGGAGGGGCAGAGGGGGAGAGAGAAGCAGACTCCCCACTGAGCAGGGAGCCAGATGTGGGGCTCGGTCCCCGGACCCCAAGATCATGACCTGAGCCCAAGTCAGATGCTTAACTGACTGAGCCACCCAGGCGTCCCTTGCAACTTGTTTTTGTTGTCCTTATTACTACACTTTCAGATTTATTCATGTTGTTACACGTGGCTCTGGTTCATTCATTTTGATTGATGAATAGTACTATTTGTCCCTAATCCAGTTCATGTATCTGCTCTTCTGCTGATGAACATTTACATTATTTAGTTTTTCCATATTACTAGTGATGCTACAGTGAACTCTTTTAGAATGAATCTGGGTGCACACGGATGATAGTGAAATTGCCGGGTCCTAAGACACGCATATCTCCTGATTTTCTGATATTTTGATAAATTGCTTTCTAAAGTGGTTGTACAAGTTTACCTTCCCCTCCACCAAGCAATTTATGACAATCTCTGTTGCCTGAAATCCTCCCCAGTACTTTCAAAATTTTAGTGTGATGGTTGTGAAATTGAATCTCATTTTTTTTTTAATTTGAAGTTCCCTGACAGCATGTGATTTTAATAAAAACAAACTCCAGAAAGTAAAGCTCAGCAAACTTTCTTGGCTAGTAGGAAAACTCAGTAGGCTCTCTCTGTGATTCCTGCAGGATGGGGGAAGAGTCGTGGCCCCCCAGGGAGATGTATGGAATCTTCTGCAATGGGACATCAGGTGTTTTTGCTCATCTTAAAGTAGCTTGGTTTTAAATGTGATAAAAAGCTGGGTAGCAGAAGGAAGGCCGAACGGTATTGTATTGGTTCTATCACTATAAGATGAAAAAAGGTCAAGGTTGGTACATTAAAAGTGATTCAGAATGAAAAGGGAGAGAATGAGAAATTTAAAAACTGCATGAAATTAAGGATATGACCTCTGTTTCCTTAGAATCTGCTTGTTTGAATCATATTCTTTTAGTTGACCCTCTCACACACCAGAGTCTCTAAGTACGTTCTACTTAGAGCAAATAGCTTGTTGATAGTAATCACAGAGAATTACAAAGTGGGTAGAGATTTTAGGCATCATTTTCATTTTATTTTATTTTATTTTTAAAGATTTTATTTATTTATTTGACAGAGAGAGACACAGTGAGAAAGGGAACACAAGCAGGGGGAGTGGGAGAGGGAGAAGCAGGCTTCCCGCCGAGCAGGGAGCCCGATGCGAGGCTCGATCCCAGGACCCTGAGATCATGACCTGAGCCAGAGGCAGACGCTTAATGACTGAGCCACCCAGGCACCCCCATTTTCATTTTACACATGAGAAAAGTGAAGTACTAAAAGTTACACACTCACAATGGATAGATTTTAATGAAATGGTTGAAGAAGGAAACAATGGGGATCCTCTACTTACTTCTTTATGTTTACTGGACTATTAACTTGATCACCAATATAGATAAAACCTATCTCTTTTGTGCTCAACTATAACATGGTGGTTGAGAGTAGAGGCTTGGGATCAGAGGTCTGGGCATGACCCCAGCCCAGCAAATGGTATGTGTTATCAACTTGATCAAGTGATTTGACTTCTCTAAGCTGTGTTCTTATTTACAAAATAAGGAAAGTTTTAATTCCTACTTTTTCTTGTTTTGTAAGAGTGCAATGAGATAGTATTTTACTCTCTGGCTCATATCAAGCAATTAATGAATGGTATATATTATGGTTCTATTTTAACACCTCAGTGTTTGAGACACAATTTAGTCATTTAGAGTTCTGCCTTGAACTGCCAATGGAACCGTGGGGAAGGTTTTGCTAGAGCCAAACAGATCAACAACAGTTGGGCTAGATCTCTAGCACAGCACGACATGAGGTGGCTTTGACTATGTTTTTACCTAAATTTAATAATCTTTTAATAATTCAATGCTTTAAAAGTTTATTTGCTCAGTTATGTGTTTTTCTTCTAAGGAATCTATCTATATAACACTTTGGAGCCTTCATAGGAAATGGAAATGAGTAGCTCATTTCTCTACTTTTTTAGATGATTTCTTTACAGCTTAACTGAAAAGACCTCTGTTTTCCTTCTATTCAAACCTTTCATTTTCAAATTCCAAAATATGCTCACCTCAAATTCTTCTAGTATTTTTGAAGGAAAAACAATGACCATTTAAAAAATAATTGAGTCTTTCACTTGTATTTCCTATATCTCTTATGTGTCTTTCCCTCCACCACCACATGCCTTGAGTTTAAATAATTTATTTTATCATTACTTTTCTCTTGTTTATATGTCTGTTTTCAGCTCCCATTTCACGATACCTGTCTGAGTACATGTATACACATAAGCTTTCATTTCCCCTCTCCTGAAATCCTACTTGGCAGGGGGCAGGGGGGAGAAAACCCAAAACAAAAAAATAAGACAAAATCTACAGCAATACAGAAAAATATTAAGTTCCATCAAGTGATCAATAATATTGGGAAACTTGTAAAATCTCTAAAGCTGATAGACGAGACTTTTTTTACTTAACCCAACAAAGCCAAAGAAATGCTCACACAACACAGATATAATATAGAACTGCTGAAATGACAGGTTTTCCTAGAAGGGCTCTGGTCAAAGCTACAACTTCGCTGAGGTGAATGAGGAGTGAGGCAATTGTCCTGAATGCAAAATTTGAAGACACGCCCCAAAAAACTCGATAATTAAAATAAATAATGCCTTAAAAATAAAAATTTATGCAAAAATTCCCTGATTTAGAAGATAGCAGTATTACAGATTTTGTCTTTTGCCAGCATGGCATGTCAGTGATCCTGTCTTTAAAGATTTGATATTTTATCCATTTTAGGTTTTTATATTACTTTTGATTCCTTTTATATTGTACTAAAATACTATTTATCTTGATTATTGCTTCAATTTTGTACCTGAGGCAAGAGCCACATTCAACTTGCATATCTCACCTTAACCTTGTCTGCTCCTGGAGTAACCATCACAGCAGAGGCAGGAAGGGTGGGCTCTGAGACAGTCTTTGGATATTATCTAAAGTATTGTGACTTACTCAGCCCGACCCTACACTTAATATGCTGGCTCTGGTGTTCATCCTCAGAATAAAGCAGAGAGATAAGTTCTTTAAATAATATGGCTACTTTTCCATAGGGAACTTAGAGTAAACTTTAAGGTTAGGGAGGGAAACAGAGCAAGAGTCTAAATGACTTTCACACTATATAAGAATCATCTGTATGCAGAAGATAAGCTCCCAGCTACCTTAAAATAAAACTAATTGAACAATATATTTACTGCTCCCACACATCAGGCCCCTCCTAGTTACGTGACAGTGATTATTTGTTAGAGCCAGATGACCTGCAAACAGAACTTGCATTCCTTGCCTGGGAAACCGTGATATTTACTTGAACTATAATATACAGGTCAGTCACCAGGAACATGAGAAAAGCCAACATGTGATAAAGATACACCTAAATTCTTACTGGAGAAGGTAAAGCAGACACCAGAAATAGGAGAAAACTTTAAAATAGGTGTTCATATCCCCAGGGATTTGACAGGATACAAATTTATAGAATAAGAATAGGCTGCTTTCCAAGAGTTTGGGAAATTTAGTGTAAATTCCACATAACTTCAGTATAAAACCAGAAGAGTAGAAGGGTAGGGAAGTCATAACCTGAACATAAATTTCATCAAAATAAGGACAGTTTTGTTTCTTATAGTATTCTTAGCATATAGACGAGTTCAGTAAATGTTGATGTTGTCTTAGAGAAACAGGCTAGTTAGTGTAGTGAACTGACCTGTCCTTTCCAGTTATTCTCTACCTTTTCTGTTGCCCTGTGACTTGTACCATCTTATTTGAAAAGCATACATCTCAATCCCCTTCATATCAGGAGCATGTGACATGTTTTGGCCAATGAAAGGTGAGCAGACATGAAATATACCATATCCAACCAGAAGTTTTGAGAGTCTTGAGTGCCTTAGTTCTTTTAATTTATTTTTCTGTTTGCCAAAAGAATGGCATATCCTAAAAAGGGACTGCTCCTTAGCCTAGATTCTGGAATGAGGAAGGTAAATGTCGTAGAGCCTTCACAGAAGACCTGAAATGTAAGAGAGAAATGAGCTTTCTGTGTGGTAAACTACTGAGGTTTGAAGATTGTCACTGAAGCAAAGCTAACACAGTTAACTAATTAATTTTGATGTTAGGAAAATTTATCCAAAATCTTTTTATTGCTAATATATGATAGTAATTAGTAAAATATTATTAAAGTTAGATTTACCTAACTATTTGAAAAAATATTAGGACCAAATAAAATGTGACCAAGCAAACAGTAATCAAGAAAGAAATAATAAACAAGGAAAATAATAAGAAACAGAAAACACAGTGGAAGAAAAATATAACAGAGGATGGTATAAATAAGTGCACATACTTTAGCGATAACAATTATAATATTATACGTTAAAATCCCCTATTTAAAGACAAATAATTTCAGATTGGGTAATTACTATTGAGAAAGAAAATAATCTGGTAATGTAAGCACTGGATTAGTTTGAGATTATAACTGTCAGTATTCCAAAATTAAATTTTATTGAGCATGTAAAGATATTTATGTAACATTTGAGTATTTAAGAAAGTACTCAACAGAGGCTGGGAAGATGGTGGAGTAGGCTCACCTTGTTTCCCAGGTACAACGAGATAATACTCACATCACTGTAAATAATCCAGATAATAACCTGGGTTGTTAACAACCTGAAGGCTAGCAAAACAAATTCCACAACTAAAGGTAGATAAGAGGCCACACTGAAGAGGGTAGGAAGGTCAGGGATGCAGTAGAGAGCTAAACCCTGTGGGTCTGGCTACTGGAGAGAGGGAGCTGTGGGCTTGTAGAGGAGAGGACACCTGGGAGACTCCACAGGGAATATGAATCCCCATAACATTTACTTTTGAAAAACAGAAGGGACACATTTTGTGAGTTCTTATAACCGGCAGGACGTAAAACCCGGAATTTAAAAAAAATCAGTAGGCTCTCTTCTGGGAAAGACTGGAGAGCAATAAGAAACTAAGTCCCTGCCCTTAGACAGCAGGACAAACAGCCCATGCAGATATAGCATAGAAGCAGCATTTTGAAAAATGCCTGAGGCATACAGGCGGGAGAGTTATTTATTAATCTCAGAGCAGTTACTATAGAGACAGGGATCACTGGGCGGACTCTGCCAAGAACAAAGGAGCTGGCAGGTGCCATTTTTCTCCCTCACCTCCTAGCATAAACACTCGGCCACCTGTGAGAGCCAGTGTGCAGTGCCAACATTCACTACCTAACTTGCTTACCCCAAGCCCTGCCCACCTGGTGACTGAGCACATCTGCCCTTTGTAGTCAGCTTGCCTCAGTCTGGGGTCCCTCCTCCAGAAGACCAACACAAACCTTGCCAACATCACAACTCACATATTTTGAGGGACCTCAGTCCCAGTAGCAGCAGCAGTGGTGGTGGTGCTGGGCCCCCTCCCACAGAAGACCAGTGCACACTCTGTTAAAAATGTGTCCCCGCCCTCTGGCAATCAGGTCTTAGTAATGGCTGCATGTTCCCTCTTGCTAGAATGCAGATTTTGTAAGCCTTGCATGTCCTGCCCCCTCCAATATTCTCTTGGCTGGAGCCCATTCAAAGCATAGCCACAAGCCTGGCAGTGTCCAAGCAGTCAAAACGGGAGCCAGCACCACTCCAAAGTAACTCCTGCCTGGGGAGAGGAGAAGACAGCTACACCCACCAGTCAGACTGCAGCACCAGCAGGGGGCTGGGGCAGACAATAGGTCCGACTGCAGGCCCGCCCACCCATGAAAGCTTCTCAGGGGACAATACAGGGAAAGCACACTGAAGTTTGGTGCTACTTCATTTCTGGCAAATGCCTAGTCTGACTAAATTCAAGCCCAAGTCAGCCCCAGACTGGTCCACTACCACCACGGGGACAGAGCACTGTTCACAACAGCCAAAGAGAGCCACTGCCGATGACTGGACTGAAGGAAAAAGCAGCCAACACTTAACAGTAGGGTGCATGTAACACACATAGGAGACACCCCTGAAGCATCAGGTCCTGGTGAACGGGGGACACTGCACTGTAGGTCACTACAGGACCTGTTCTTCACAAGGCCATTACTTTCAAGAGCAGGAGACATAGCTGACTCTCCTAACACATAGAAACAGATGCAGAGAGTTAGACAAAATGAGGAGACAGAGGAATATGTTCCAGATGAAAGAAAAGGACAAAATCACAGGAAGAGACCTTAATGAAACAGAGATAAGTAATATTCCTAATAAAGAATTAAAGTAATGGTCATAAAGATACTCACTGGAGTTGAGAAAAGAGTGGAAGACACCATGAAACCTTTAACAAAGAGATGAAAAAAGAACCAATCAGAGATGAAAAATACAATAAATGAAATTAAAATTGCACTCGGGAGAATAAAGAGTAGACTAGAGGAAGCAGAAGAACTAATTAGCATCCTGTTGGACAGAGTAATGGAAAGTAATCAAGCTGAGCAGGTGAGAGAAAAAAAAATTATGCTACATGAGAATAGACTTAGGGAACTCAGCAACTCCATCAAACATAATAACATTCACATTATAGGGATCCCAGAAGGAGAAGAGAGAGAAAAGGGGGTAGAAATTTTATTTGAAGAAATAATAGCTGAAAACTACCCTAATCTGGGGAAGGAAATGGATATCCACATCCAGGAGGCAGAGTGCTCCCAACAAAATCAATCCAAGGAGGTCCACACCAAAACACACAGTAATTAAAGTTGCAAAAAGTAACAACAAAGAGAATTTTTAAATCAGCAAGAGAAAAGAAGACAGTTACATACAAGGGAAACCCCATAAGCCTATCAGTGGATTTTTCAGCAGAAACTTCACAGGCCAGAAAGGAGGGGCATGATGTATTCAAAGTGCCAAAGGAAAAAATCTGCAGCCAAGAATACTCTATCCAGCAAGGTTATCATTCATAATAGAAGGAGGGATAAAGAGTTTCCCAGACAAACAAAAACTGAAGGAGCTCATGACCACTAAACCAGCCCTACAAGAAATGTTAGAGGGATCTCTATGAGTGGAAAGGAAAGACCATAAGTAAGAATAAGAAAAGTAGGAATCACAAAAGCAGTAAAAATAAATATATCTATAAAAATCAGTAAGGGACTTACAAAATAAAAGGATATAGAGTATGACACCATATATCTAAAAGGTGGGGAGTGGGAGTAAAGAATAGTTTCAAACTTAAGTGACCATCAACTTAATATACACTGCTATATGCAGAATATGTTATATACAAACCTAATGGTAATTATAAATCAAAAACCAGTAACAGATATGCAAAAAATAAAAAGAAAGGAATCCAAGTATATCACTAAAGAAATCCAACAAACTGAGAAAACAAGAGAAGAAAGGATCAGAGAAGAACTACAAAAAACACAAAACAGGTAACAAAATCACAATGAATACCTACCTATCAAAAATTACTTTGCATATAGTGGACTAAAGTCTCCAATTAAAAGACATAGGGTGACAGAATGTATAAAACAAAACAAGACCCATCTATATGCTGCCTACCAGAGACTCATTTCAGACAGAAAGACACATGCATATTGAAAGTGAATGGATGGAAAAGCATGTAAACGGATGTAAAAAGAAAGCCAGAGTAGCAACACTTGTATTGGACAAAATAGATTTTAAAACAGACTATAACAAGAGACAAAGAAGGACACTATATAATAATAAATGGGGCAATCCAACAAGGAGATATAACAATTGTAAACATTTATGTACTCAACATAGGAGCAACCAAATACATAAAACAGTTAATAACAAATATAAAGGAACTAATTGATAGTAATGCCATAATAGTAGGAGACATTAACACCCCACTTACATTGATTGACAGATCATCCAAACACAAAATCAACAAGGAAACAGTGGTTTTGAATGATGCACTGGACCAGATGGATTTAACAGATATACTCTAAACATTCCATCCTAAAACAGCAACATACATATTCTGATCAAGTACACATGGAACATTCTCCAGAGCAGATCACACATTAAGCCACAAAACAAGTCTCAACAAATTCAAAAAGATGTAAGTCATACCATGCATCTTTTCTGACCATAACGCTATGAAACCAGAAGTCAGTCACAAGAAAAAATCGGGAAAGACCACAAATACATGGAGCTTAAGTAACATGCTACTAAACAATGAATGAATCGACCAACTAATCAAAGAAGAAATCAAAAAGTACATGGAAACAAATGAAAATGAAAACACAATGGTCCAAAACTTTGGGGATGCAGCAGAAGCTCTTCTAAGAAGGAAATTTATAGCAATACAGGCCTACATCAAGAAGCAAGAAAAATATCAAATAAACAACCTAAAGTAACACCCAAAGGAGCTAGAAAAAGAAGAACAAACAAAAGCCAAAACCAGCAGAAGGAAGAAAACAATAAAGATTAGGGCAGAAATAAATGATATAGAAACTAAAGAAAAAAAAAATAGAAAGACCAATGAAACCAGGAGCTGGTTCTTTGAAAAGATCAATAAAATGATAAACACCTGATCAGACTTATCAAAAACAAGCAAAAACCAAAAGAGAGGACTCAAATAAACAAAATCACAAGTGAAAGAGAAAAATACCAATGGACACCACAGAAATACATTAAGATACAACTATGAAAAGGTATATGTCAACAAATTGGATAACCTAGAAGAAATGGATAAATTCCTAGAAACATACAACCTCCCAAAATTGAAGCAGGAATAGAAAATTTGAACACAACAATTACCAGCAATGAAATTGAATCAGTAATCAAAAAACTCCCAACAAACAAAAGTTAAGGACCAGATGGCTTCACAGGTGAATTCCACCAAACATTTAAAGGAGAGTTAATGCCTATTCTTCTCAAACTATTTTAAAAAAATAGAAGAGGAGGGGAAGCTCCCAAATTCATTCTATGAGGCCAGGATTATCCTGATGCCAAAACCAGATAAAGACACTACAAACAAGAACTACAGTATCTCTGATGAACACAGATGCAAAAATCCTCAACAAAGTATACTAAATCCAACAATACATTAAAAAATCATTCACCACGATCTTGTGGGATTTATTCCTGGGATGAAAGGGTGGTTCAGTATTTGTAAATCAGTCAACGTGATACATCACATCAACAAGAGAAAGGACAAAAACCATATGATCATTTCAATAGATGCAGAAAAAGCATTTCACAAAGTACAACATACATTCATGATAAAGACCTTCAACAAATACGTGTAGAGGGAACTTACCTAAACAAAATAAAGGCGATATATGAAAACCCACAGCTAACATCATACTCAATGATGGAAAACTGAGAGCTTTTCCCCTAAGAACAGGAAAAAGACAAAGGTGTCCATTCTCACCACTTTTATTCAACATAGTACTGGAAGTCCTAGCCACAGCATCAGACAAGAAAAAGAAATGGAAGGCATACAATTTGGTAAGGAAGAAGTAAAAATTTCAGTATTTTCCAATGATATGATACTATATATAGAAAATCCTAAAGACTCCACCAAAAAACTACTAGAACTGATCAATGAATTCAGTAAGATCACAGGATACAGAATCAATGCACAGAAATCCATTAGATTTCTATACACTAGTAATAAAGTAGCAGAAAGAGAAATAAAAATAACAATCCCATTTACAATTGCACCAAAAATAATAAAATACCTAGTAATAAACTTAACCAAACAGGTGTAAGACCTGTACTCTGAAAACTATAAAATTTTGATGAAAGATGACACAAACAAATGAAAAGAGATTCCACACTCATGGATTGGAAAAACAAATATTGTTAAAATGCCTATACTACCCAAAGCAATATACAGATTTCATGCAATCCCTATCAAAATGCCAACAGTGTTTTCCACAGAACTAGAACAAATAATCCTAAAATTTATATGGAACCACAAAAAAACCAGAATAGCAAAAGTAATCTTGAAAAAGAAGAACAGTACTGGAGGTATCACAATTCCAGACTCCAAGTTATATTACAAAGTGTAATAGTCTAAACAGTATGGTATTGGCATAAAAACAGATACACGGGTCAATGGAAGAGAATAGAAAACTCAGAAATAAACCCCCAATTACATGGTCAATTAATGTTCAACAAAGGAGGCAAGAATATGCAATGGGAAACCAATAGCCTCTACAACAAATGGTGTTGGGAAAACCAGACAGCTATATGCAAAAGAATGAAACTGGACCACTTCCTTATACCACACACAAAAATAAACTGAAAATGTTTTAAGGATGTAAATATGAGACCTGAAACCATACAAATCCTAGAAGAAAGCACAGGCAGTAATTTCTCTGACAATAACAACATCTTTCTAGATATATCTCCTGAGGCAAGGGAAATAAAAGCAAAAGTAAACTATTGGGACTACATCAAAATAAAAAGCTTCTGCACAGTGAAGGAAAGATTCAAAACTAAAAGACAACCTACTGAATGGGAGAAGATATTTGCAAATGACATATCCAATAAAGGGTTATTATCCAAAATAGATAAACAACTTATACCACTCTATACCCAAAAACCCCCAAATAATCCAATTTAAAAATGGGCAGAAAACATGAACAGACATTTATTCAAAGAAGACATACAGATAGGGCGCCTGGGTGGCTCAGTTGGTTAAGCGACTGCCTTCGGCTCAGGTCATGATCCTGGAGTCCCAGGATCGAGTG
Organism: Neomonachus schauinslandi; assembly: GCF_002201575.2. Taxonomy (NCBI): domain Eukaryota; kingdom Metazoa; phylum Chordata; class Mammalia; order Carnivora; family Phocidae; genus Neomonachus; species Neomonachus schauinslandi. Next base: position 18,030,097 of record NC_058409.1, read on the forward strand.
CCACATCAGGCTCCTTGCTCGGCGGGGAGCCTGCTTCTCCCTCTGACCCTTCCCCCTCTCATGTGCTCTCTGTCTGTCTCATTCTGTCTCAAATAAATAAATAAAATCTTTAAAAAAAAAAAAAAAGAAGAAGACATACAGATGGCCAACAGACACATGAAAAGATGCTTAACATCATTCATCAGGGAAAGGCAAATCAAAACTACAAAGAGATATCACCTCACACCTGCCAGAATGGCTAAAATCAAAAACTTAAGAAACAACAAGTGTTGGTGAGGATGTGGAGAAAATGGAACCCTCATACCATCTTGGTGGTAATGCAATCTGGTGCAGCCACTGTAGGAAGACAGTATGGCAGTTCCTCAAATTAAAAATAGAACTACCCTGTGATCTAGCAATGCACTACTTGTGTATTTACCCAAAGAATACAAAAACACTATTCAAAGGGATATAAGCACTCTTATGTTTATTGCAGCATTATTTATTATAGCTAAATTATGGAACCAGCCCAAGTGTCCATGGATAAAGAAGTGGTAAATATATACACAGTGGAATATTATTCAGCCATAAAAAAGAACAAAATCTTGCCATTTGCAACAACATGGATGGATTTAGAGTGTATAATGCTAAATGAAATAAGCCAGTAAGAGAAAGACAAAGACCATATGATTTCATTCCTATGTGGAATTTAAGAAACAAAACAAATGAACAAAGGGAAAAAAAGAGACAAAGCAGAAACAGAGGGGAGGTGGATGGAGGGATGGGGAAATAGGTGAAGGGGCTTAAGAGTACACTTATCACAATGAGCACTGAGTAATGTACAGAATTTTTTAATGACTATATTGTACACCTGAAACTAACATAACAGTGTATGTTAGCTACATTGTAGATTAAAAAAAATTAAAAATTAAGAAAATATACTACTCAAAATTCATTTCCATTATTTCCATATATATGGAAATATATATTCCATATATATACACACATGTATGCATACATATTCTGGAAAGTCTCTGAAGAAAAAAAATTTCTTAATAATTATCATTTTGCATCACTGGCCTAAATATGTCTGACTAACCTGCATAATACCCTCAGATATTTTAAGAAGAGGGAACAAATGTCCCATCCAGATTAAGGGGAGAATTACTCTCCTCAACGACCTCCTACCCTAGCAAAAAATAAAAACCACACAAACAAAGCAAGGAACCAAAAAGCCTCACACACATAAGAAAAGGATTCTCACTCTTGTGGCAAAACAAAAAACTGAAAAAAAAATATATATATATATTTATATATATATATATATAAACTTTTTTTTGGTCAGTAGTTTTCCATCTGTACTCCTATTTGGAGAGATCACATAAGGTCCCAGCATAATGACTAGTGCCATCCCCTTTCATTTCCCAAATTGCCCTGATTTGGTTGATATAAATTTATACTATTCATGTACCAGCCTCACTATGACTGATTACTGTATATATAGTAAATGGAAATATAACTACAAAGATTGCAGCCAGAGAGCTTTACTCTTCTTCATAATAGTGTGGTATGGAATCCTGCGAGATTCAGAAGGAAAATGGCAGGTACACAAGATGACTCATTAACTGCCCTGTAATCTAGATCCACCACCATCATTAAGTTTCTATTTTACTTTAGTCATCTGTAAAGTAGAGATAACACATAATTTTAGTAACTTCATAATATTTCTTTAAGACTTTGATAATACAAGATGGAACCATTTTGAGTGTTATAGAGTGCTTTAAATATCTTAATTATCTTCTTATTGGTAATCTAAACATTATCTACTTAGAGTATTTAGGATTATCTTTTTCCTCCTTGACTATGGTATATAGATTCATGAAGATCATAATATCTTCAGGCCATGATGTAATATACCATTTGAGAAGGATAATATTATCTTTAAAACTAATTTTTGAGCTTAGTTCATTTTTATAGTAGGATCGGGATCGTGTGGTATTATTTTATTCCTATAATTTCCTTAGATACCTTTCTTCTGATATAATCTGAAGAAAAGTAAAAAAGACCACTTTACTCTCTTAAAGTTCATTTCTCCCAACATGGAAATAGTTCCCAAATTGCTCAAAGTTTAGTTGCAAACAAAAGACATTCAGAAAGATGTCTCTAATTTTCCTGGAAATAAATGATTTATGTTACTCAATGACTTTTTATCATGATGAACTACACCTTGTTTATGAATGACTTAAATAAGAAAGATGCAATAAGTAGCAATGACAATAAGATTTTAGTTTTCCTCTCCCTACCATGACTAATCTCCCAAATCTTTAATTAGTCGTCAAAATTCTTACAGCCTAACTTTCCACCTACCAAAACAGTACGGCTCTCTAACCTGTTTTAGCAAGACTTTTTAATTACTTCTTAAACCCAGAACATTCACATCTGAGGTAAGAGTTGATTTCACTTGGCTGTTTGGCAAGGCCATCTCTTTTCCTCTTACTTTGAAGAGAACAATTCCTTTAGCTTTGTCTGATCCTGGATGACACTAGAAGAAAGTTAACAGGGAATAAATATGCAGAGATGAGGCATGTTTGCCTTGTTCTTGGCCCTGCATAAAGCACTGGTTTTAGTAGTTCCAAAACACTATTTGTATTATACAAAGATGCTACTTTTTCAACATGATTTTGAAGACTTTGATACAACAGTGCACTTTAAAAAATGTAGCAATTGCTGTCATGGTGTGCAACTGTAGGCAAGCTACTGGCATTGATAAAACTCTCCAGAAAGCCTGACTTAACCTTCTTGATTGTTGAGGAATACAGAGGAAGAGAAAAATCTTTCCATGTGGCCTCAGTTCAAAGGAACACAGAGCCAGATGGAAATATTGCTATCACAAGACAGGCATTTGCAACAGAAGGAAGGTCAGAGAAAAGACAACAAACCAGCCACCACCACCAAGGGATTCTTTTTAAAAGTAGTTAGCCTCCAAGAATAGTCGTACTGAGCAAACTGTCAAAAAATCTAAAGTCCTTCCCTGGTAGCTCTCTGGCTGAGAAAGAGATCTATACACTCTCTTGGGGAATGCTAGGGATTCCTTTAAAATATGGTAACCTCCACAATGAAGGGCATTATTACCTCATTATTGCTGCAGAGCATGTAATGAAAGGAAGGTAGATGTTACTCCTGAAAGGGTTAATTCTGCACCTCTCCTTACACCTAATTAACACCAGGAAGGCTTTAGGCAAAAGGGTAAATAGGACTCTTGGGATTAGGTAATCTCATCCCTGACTCCAAAGCAAACCCAAGGAATACCTGTCAACCAGATAGAAGGCAGCAGCGTTTAGGATTTGCAATCTGATTTTTAAGTCCTTCTGTGGCAAAATAGATGTGGAGGCAGGAAAGGCATTTGCTTCAGCTAAGCTTCAGATTTCTAGAGGGCCATTAAATTAAATTCACAGTCTCTGAGAAATCTAACAAGTATTTGCTTTTGCATTGAGTCGAATCTCACTAATTTGGACTAAGGAAGAGAAAGACAAATTTTGATTTAAAAAGTATCTTTAAGGAAATGCAAATGCCTTGAAAGTAGGTAAATAGAATGTGGCCTCAGGAGATTCAAATAATGACTTATAATTAGAATATCAATTTGTAGTCAATTTACTCCCTGTTTATAAGGGCAAGAAATGACAGCTATCGATGTGAAGGGCTGTCACGCAGTAAAGGGTGCCAACCTGTTTTACGGCGCTCAAGAGGGCAGAGTTAAGACCCATGGACTGATGTTTCAGAGGGCTGATGGTGGCTTCTTCTGGATATGGATTTACCATTTCCCATGAAGAAGTGAGCCTCCCGTCATGCAACACAATCCATCTACGCAATGACCATCTCTAAGGGATGTTGCGTAAAGAATTCCGCACTTCATAAGATTTTGAATTAGCTCAGTAATTAAAAAAAATTTTTTTTTCCAACCGGAAATTTTGAAAACTTGAAATCGTCCTCAGAATTTCAGTATATACAACAGATGGGAGAGCTGAAATGATTCCTTGGTGAGTCAGAATTTTCACTACTTGGGAAGAACATACCATGGTTCAATTAACTGCTCTAGTACTTTATTGAGGCCTTATGCTTCACAGAGAACAGAGGGAAAGCTTACTCCAAGCAGTGGCTTTCTGGTGGAGAATAATGGTTTTGAAGTACTAGGGATGATTATTTAATTGAAAACAGAGAAACAAAAAGCCCAGTCCCCTCTGAAAATTTGTACCTTAAATTTAATAGCTTCTTCTTATTTTTTTAACTAAAAGAACTGTTAACTTCAACTTATGGGTGAACTAACAACTATGTCACAAATTAGATTCAGAGATGCGGAAATTTTCCAAAGACTTAGTAATTGCAGTAGCCAGCTTCCAAGATGGGCCCAATGAGTTCACCTCCTGGTATTCATTCCCTGGTGTGTGGTTCCCCCTGCCCCGCATTTAATTAAGGCTTGTTAATAGAACACTGTGGATGGGATCATGTGTGTTATCTGAGGCAAGGTTATAAAAGGAGTCACAGCTTCCAATTTGGCCTGTTGGATCATTTGCTCTGGTGGAAACCAGTGCCATGTCCCGAGGTCACTCGAGCCTCCTTGTGGAGAAGCCCAGCGATGAGGAGCTGAGGCCCCCCACCATCAGTCACGTGTCGGAGAGATCTTGGAAGCAGAGCCTTCAGGCTAGCCTGATCTTCAGAAGACAGTCACCCAGCCAACATCTGACTGCAACTTCGTGACCGACCCTGCGTCAGAGCAGCCCAGCAAAGCTGCTCCAAAGTTCCTGATCCAAAGAAATTGTGAGATAGTAACTGATGATTGTTGTTTTCAGGCACAAAATTTTGTGATAATTTGTTGTATAGCAGCAAAACAGAACAAAACAGACAAACAAACGGTAATACATTACTCTTTCTTAGAGATTTTCTTCTAGACCCACTCACTGTTGAGGATGGTTAAGAAGATGGCCTCAAACACCTATAAGCATCATGAGAACATGAAACCACATCGGTTTCCCACTCCTATATCCCCTCTAGCTCCCACAGTTCTTGGAGAAGTTCATGTAGATTCAATACCATTTTATTGACTAGATGAACAAATAAACAAGATTAAATATTGCCAAAAGTGAAAATGGATGAGATCACACTGAGCCACTGAAGAGCTGTTTTATTACAAATCTCAAATTTCCATTCTAAAAAAGTAAGTAGTTTTTGAAGGAGGAGGTAGAGGATTTCCCTAAATTATTAATTCTCTACAAAATATAAATAACATTTGTCTTATACTCAGGAAAGTCATTTCTAACATGGTCTGATTTAAACTCGAAGCTCAAGAACACTGTATGCTCTTCCCTCTGAAATGAATCTCGCTTTCAGGCTTCAGGCTAAATCCCCTTATCCTGCAAGACTCAGCAGAGTTGTAACATCGATCTGCAGGTAGCCTCTCCTGATTCCTTTAGTCTAGGTTTCGTGGCACAATGCATTTGAAAGAATGGCACATCCAGTTTTCTTTTTTAAAAAAGCTTTGCTGTTTTTACAAAAAAGAATGCATGCTTATTTAAGCGGAGTAGCAATATATGACAATGGCTACTAAATTATTCTCTTCCTGCTACTAAAATATCTAAGTGAGTGATGACCAAATGGTAAGTGCTCACACCAATGGGTCTAAAAGCAGAAGGAGGCACTGCTATATGTTCTTATATAGGTTTATGCAGAATATCACATTCTATATACAGAATAATAGTTTCAAAACCCTTCTAAATGCCAAGCTTCATTTCTTTATTTGTATATTATCATCTTCCCTTCTTCCCTGGCATATTGCTTTAACTCAACTAGTGTATTATTTTAATTGTACTTTAGGGAAATCATCATTTTTGCAATATGAATGACTTTTTAGCCTCTGAACTGGTGTCTAGGCTTAAGCAAATTCACAAACAGAATATTCTATAAGTAGGAATGAACATTTTCATATACATGTGAATTGTACGCACTGATGATTACATGACTTGTGCCTACCACCTTAGAAGAAAGAATGAATATTCAGGGTGCCATTAATTATTTAGGTCAACAAACATTTATTGGATGCTGACTAAAGGTGAGCCATTGTGCTGGGTTTCAGATTCGGAAGATGAGGCCAGTAAATTCTCTACTTTCTGAGAGTTTAGAGTTTAAGTAATTGAAAAGGAACAAATCAATTAAGGCCATGTGACCTTTATCTTAAACATTTTTAAATAGCTGGACATCCTCTGAGATCCAGCTCATGGAGGAGTTCCACCTGCTCAAAAAAGGGTACAGAATATTTTCCAACTAGATTAACTTGGCTAATTGACAATGGCAAGGAAGTTTCAGCTCAGGAATGGCTGGATTATGTGTTAGAATATTTGAATTTTTAAAACTCTCTCAGCATAATGATGGGAAAACTTGCTTGAACTCTTGCAGGTTTTTAGGTGCAATAAACATGGAAGCTTGAGAGAGTAAAGGAGACCAAGTCTGTCTTGGTCTAAATAGCCAGAGACAATAGACACCAGAGACATTTTACCCTCCCCAGTGTGTTAATACGACCACAGTGAGCTGCTCTACGCACACTTCAGCTCTGAAGTGACTTCATTAGTCCTCTACACATCTAGCCTGGAATAAGTGATTCCTTCTTTCAGGTAGAATATTCCTAGACACTGTGTTATAAGGTGGGGAGGTGAAAAGTAAAATCATGACAGCATAGCTGTCTGTCTGGACAGGAGCAGAAATGGGCAAAGAAAACTGCAAAGCAGTGAGTAGTCAAATAGATATATTTTCTAGGAAGTACTAAATGTGTGGCCGTTGGCAAAGCTGATAAAAAGAGGCATTGCTAATACTACAATTTGGTCTAACATCTAAATCTTAAAATGAACCAACTCCCAAGACCCAGGACTAGCTAGAAAAACAAATTTTTTAAGTATAGTTTTTAAGTGTTTTTTAAATTAAAACATATGTAATTCAAACATATTTCTGTATGTTCTTTGGAACTGCACGTAGAACATACACAGTGGGTAAGAGAAATTTTGTGGGAGCACGTCTGCTTCTTACTTAGAAAACTGTGTTTAGCCCAGCAAAAGAACTGAGTCAATCCTGTATTTGTCATTATAATAGAGCTGATAGTAATGGTTTTTAAATGGGCTTTTTGTACTCAAGAATTATAGTACCAATTTGTCATGAGTGATAACTTGAACCAATATCTAGAGAAAGGAAAATTTCAGATGGGGGGAAGCCTTCTGTCTTTATTTTCACAGGAATATATTGATGTGCATATTACTTTCATTATTTCGCCTAAATTGAATTTAATATGTAAAGGAGAATATCTCAATAAATAGCTTATTAGGAAGAAAAAGGTAGTCTGAATCCTGATCACTAGAGGAGAGAGTATATTAAAAAAATTGGAAGTAATACGATTACCAACTATTTTAGAACTAAATCGTAGGACTTATGTGGTATACTCAATGATAATACAGTCATTTATGGCTGCAAAGAATAGTCACTGAAGAAAGTGTACCTAATCTACATTAACTCTACAGAATTGGCAGTTAACAAGGAAACCACAGGTTTCCTTTTTCATATCCAAAATGGAAATAAAGAGCCTCCTACTTTTATCAACTAAACACCCTGTATTTATTTATAAATGCAAACAAGCAGCTAGAATTATGTACCACACGCATCCCAGAATTTCAGTTTCGGGAGAACAATGATGGTCATGCTGCCTCACGCTGCCAAGTCACAGACAAGGCTCCCAGAGGTTAAATGAAGTGTCCAGAATCACTGAGCTCGTCGGGGACAAATCCAGGGCTAGAACCTGGGGCGTTTTCCATTATCCCAGGCTTGATCTAAGGTCAGTGCTATCTAAGGCAATGCAGTTTTGTAGTTCTAGCAACAGAGCGAGATAAAGCTACAACACTTAACTCTGGTTCACACCAACAAGACCACCTGAGGTCATAATATGTCTAGCTCCAAAGCTTTGCAGATCAGCACATTACGGAAGCTCCATTAAACTGTAAGGGGAGGGAAAACCATAAAAAGCAAATAACTGTTTAGGAAAAAGAAAAAGGAGACAAAGCTCTCTGAGTCAGCTGGAACTTTAATCAGCCCGGGGCCGACTTTGTGAAGGCAAGTCACGTGCCCAGGGAGAGTGCTACATCATTTTCTTTCTGAACTGTGCTTCCTTTGAGGGATACAGAATGTAAAACTGCCTTATCCAAACATGGAGCTGTTTGGCACTGGCAGAAGTCTAAAAAAGGGAGCTGGGAATGAGCTACCTCACCACGTAATCTGCTCCCCTGTAACCGGATGCACCGTATTTCCAGCCATTCCTGTGGCTTGAGCAAGGCAAGTGAATTTTTGTCAACCCCCTTTAATTAATCTTGCCGTAAGTCCTATGGTGGGGTGGGCGAACTCCTCACACATTAAACAGTGGAATTACTCACCGGGTGGCTTTTCCCAAACACCCCCAACCCCAATTAAAGAGCTGTATTTGGTTTGGATTTCCTCAAATGGCGCTCTTGTTAACACTCATCAAACACAGGAAAAATAAAACAGCAATTTAACTGCGTTCGCAGTGTGAAAGGCTTGTGCAAATAATCAGCACATTTCTAACTGGTTAGTAATAGGCAGAGTGCAAAAAACAAATGACCAGATTTATACCACTGGGCAGGTCTGAAAGCAACATTACAGCTGAAATATATTCATTGACAATTTAAAGCAAGCCTTTCAGTGAATAATTGTTTACATAATGGTGAAGAGCGCTCGCGCAGCACAACTGGGATCCATTTACAATGTGTTAACCAAATAACGCGTGTTTACAAAAGAGTTTGAGTTCGTTTTTTTTGGAGAAAAGAATCGTGGCGCTCATGCCAACAAAAGCAGAGCGGTATGTACAGTTAGTAAATCTCTTCTTAGCTGCAAAATCGGCGTTACGATGTTTGGGCCCGTAAACTACGCCAGCCTAAGTCATTCTCATTAAATTGCTGTGTGAAGGTAGCATTCTCAGAGAGCAGGTTGCTCCATTCTCTCTCTCTCTCTCTCTCTCTCTTTTTTTTTTTTTTGAAATCAGCCAAATAATGAGCTGGGGGTGAAGTTCTTTAACCAGACCAAGGGAAGAAGAAAGCGGAATCATCTTAAAACGGCCATCCTGGATTTAATAGCCTACCACAAAACCCTAAGCAGGTCAACTTCATGGTTCAGCAATTCCTAAAAGCCTTGTCTACTTCTCCAAAGCTTATCGGTGACGGCTGGTATATAAGAGCTCCCAATGAGGACTGATTTATAGCACGGGAGGGCTTTGCGGTGACAAAGGAGGGCCAGGGTCCTTGAGAGCTTTCTGTACTTTTTTAGATCCCAGAAGATGATGTGGTTCTGTGATAGGAATCTCGTACACTTTACTGGTGACATAAACAGGTCACAGCGCCTGCAAAAGCTTATGCGGGAGTCAGGAGCAATCTCTCTCTCTCTTTTTTTTTTTCTGGGTCACAGTCAGATTTTATCGAGTCAAACTATCTAATTGAACACAAACCATGTGATAGGACCCAAACAGCGTGCGTTAAAAATGAAGCGGAATGGGGCCGGGTTTGTCTCAGGCTGGGGCTGTTACAGGGATATGTTTTAGGCGTCACCTGAATACAAATGAATTTTTTTTTTTTCTGCATTGACAAAAGTCAGGGAGGAAAAAGAAAGTTGAGAATAAAACAAAACAAAAAAACCAAACCACAAATCTAGTTTCATGCTGGATGTATCTGCTGTGAAGCAATATGTTGGCTAAATAGGAAAAGTCAGGTGAGTTAAAGTCTCGTGGCAGCTTGATTTAAACCATGGCTACACAAACCAGAGCCCTGTCCAGATCTCAGGAAAGTGAATTATATATAATAACACTTACAGTTTCCTAGTACTATTAGATTTGCCTTCTTACATAAATGCTTAAGTTATGATAAAAAACAGGGCCATGTCAGTTTCTTTCAGCCTCAGCACATTTGCTATTAGCATAAGAAATGCTGCTTATGGCAGAGCTAGTCGGGCTTGAAATTTCTGAATTAATGGATTTGATTTCCTCTCGAGACAAACCATCAGCCTTGCAGTAATGGAAATAGATATAGTTGGTAAAACAAATAAAAAGCTGGCATGCAGATAAAATGGGTTTCAGTTTAAAATAGTAATGTTGTAATTGAAGTGAACAATTACAGGGTTGCTCCTAGGCACAAAAGAAATACCATGAAAATGAAGTAATGTTTTTGTTAAGTATAGTCATTTCATGAAAATGTAGAGCTGCAGATGTCATTGTCTGCCAAAGGGAAAACTATACTTATTCTTCTATACAAAGATCATTTAATAACATTGGGCTAATTTTAATAATAATTGCTAATATTAACCCTATATTTCACTGGGAGTTGGAAGACAAAGACTCCCTGCCCCCCACCTCCCCACCCCGCCGCCCGTTCTTTGCCTTCAATTTGGTAGAGAGCCAACAAGAGCAAGTTCCTGTAAAAAAGCTATTGGCAATGAACTATCAGAAATCCCTGGACCGGTAGCAGCCTTCTCCTTTTTAATGTCTTATTTCTCTTTCTTTGTCAAGCATCTGTTATCAGAAATGGAGCCTGTGAGCTAGCAATTGGAGTGGCAGGAGGGACTGAGAATAAAGGAGGGGGGTGGGGTGGGGTGGGGAGTGGGAACCCAGGACAGGACGTCAGCTCTGGAATGTTCAAATCTGATTGAATCCCTTCAGAGAGAGAGAGAGAGAGAGAGAGAGAGAGAGAGTGTGTGTGTGTGTTTCAACTTGTCTGTGAACCATATGAAATTCAAAACAGAAACTTCCATTTTTAGAGCTTGAAATCTTTTCATGTTCTGACACACACACACACCCCGAGGCAGCCAAGGCCACAGGATGTCACAAGAAACGTAAGTGTCTCATTGAGCCTGAAAAGGCAGTGACACAAATTCGCTCTAACAAAATGCTCAGCTGGGTCCCAGCCCACCACCGGGCCCTCCCTCCCACTCCTTGGTTTCACTGCAATGCAGGAAGAGACACACACTCTGTTTCCTCCTCAGGTTTTAGTAATTAAAACAATATTGTAGCTCTGTGAAATTTTATTTGGAAATATGCTGTACTTTGTTCCCTACAATGCTGACTGCCGCACACAGCCTTTTTGGCTCGTTCGGCATCTTCTTTATCGGAAGGGAAGGAAGCCCTTCTCCCAGGGTTGGGTGGGTTTTTTTTGTTTGGTTTGGTTTTTTCTTTTTTCCTCTGTATCGCAATAGAGGAGTGAGAAAATGAAAGGCCCCCTAACAAAGGATTGAGCTGTGACTTCTTAAGAGAAAAGGTTAAATCGCCCGGCTGTGTGTCTTGGAGTGAGACAGCAAGAAGGGCCGCTTCCCTTTTTACTCGGTTAGAATAATTCATTTCCTACCGCAGCCTACCTGTGACAGTCACAGGTGACCTCCCAGCCTGCTAAGCTCGGATGATTTCCCTTTCCCGTTGTCCAAGTACAGCTCCTGCCAGAAGACAAATATACTGCAAGCCGGAGATGTATCTGTAGTGCCGAGGAAAAGGAGCCTGTCTACATATGTCATTTTAAAGCCTCGCGCGGAGATTTTACTGCTTTCTTCACACTCTCACACTTACATAAATACACCCACACAGTACAGGCAAGTCCCCGAGACTCCCGAGCGTTTCTCTTCCATTAGGAGACATTTTAAGACAAATTAGCACCCTCCCCCAAAGCCTATTGGCCTAAATGTGTTTATGACTTTGTTTGCTGTTTTAAAAGCTCTTCCTAAAGGCTTCACAATGAGGCTGGGGAGTTCCTGCCGAACGGAGCACAACCCTGGTGTGTCGAGGAATACACACATCTGACAAAGACCTAAATCTTTCTTCTTCTTCTTTTTTCTTCTTTTTTTTCCTCCTGACACAGCGGCTGGTGACACATAAATGTACTTTTTTCTTTTGACAGAGTAATAAAAATCTCATTATCTCTGAATAGGCAGCAATTTCGTTATCTAATCTTTTTACCGAAAGGTTAGTTAATTAATCAGAAACAAATCCTGATTATTATTTCAATAGAATTAGAAAGACAAATCACCAGAGTACCGCTAAATAGGGCGGGCCTGCGGTTTCACCTGCCTCATTGACATGCAGGCCCCGGGACTGTCAGGGCTCCGGGACTGTCAGGGCTCCGGGAAGCAGACAGCCTTCGGAACAGTAGCCAGCAGATGGCTGCTCTGAGCGGCCAGCCTGCCTCCCCCCTAATGCCGATGATCCCATTACCTCACTGAATCCGTTACCAGGGTAACTGTTAAATTGCTGTGAAAGGCATGGTAATAAAGTAACCTGTCACACTGGCAATAAAAGAAGCAGAATTTTCCTGTTCACTGAACTTTGCAGCTCATCAATACTCACTTGATGGAGAAATCCACCACTACTCCAGGGTCCGCTGCAGGAATCTTTCCATAAGGCTTCTGAAATGCAAACGAAAGTTCATGTAAACACAAGAAAGATATAATTAAAAGCTGGATTCTTAGCTGCACAGAGCCCACGCTTCCCTCTTTTCTGTGCAAGGTAACGGAAGCCTGAAGAACATCAGATCGCTTTCTTTGTTGTTGTTTTTTTAATTTAAAGCATGCTAGACAAAAATAACCTTTGCTGGTGAAAGACAGCTGTGATTTATTCAAGACTGGGAAAACAAAGCACAAAGAAAAAAAAACCCCTTGTTCCTAAAATCTGTCTTTTTCAGATCCTATCTTACTGGCTGTTTTCATTAAAGGGTCATGGTACTTAAAAAATGATTTGGATTTGAGCATTTAACAGTAAGAATGGAAAGCCTCGGTTCTAACAAGCGTGAGGAGTTGAAAACAAGTCTCCCCACCTCCTCCCCTGCCCAGCAGTTAGGGTCCATCAGCTGTAGCTGTGAAGAGATAAATATGCACGCTGAACGGGTGCATAGAACTTTGTCCCCACCACCCCCCTCCTTCTGTAAATGCCCTTCAAGGGTTTCTGTGTCAAGGATTCTAGAGGTGGTGACACTGTCAGATACAAGATTTGCTACAATTAACTGAGGTTCTTTAAGGTACAAAAGGAGAACAGCAAACACTCAGCATTAAAGAAGAAATAAGCAGAAACCCCCATTTATTTCAATTACATTTTGCAGCCAGCCCTATGAACATACATGGAAAAGTGGGATATATCTATCTAGCCCTCATTATTAGCCATTTGCAGACTTCACGCTTTTGGCTCCATTTGGCGCTGTCATTAATTAGGTGGTATTAACCTTAGAATGCGTTAGAGCTTGCCTATTGAAATAACTTTGGGCACGCTTTTTTCTCCCTCCCTCCCTTTGACTTGCAAGTGCTTATAGCTCGTTATTAAAAAACTGACAGTATTTCTTTGACCAGGTGGCAGCAGATGTGAACCGTTCTTCTAGTGGTAGCTACAACCCATGAAGGAGTTGTCCTCGTTACACACAGCAGAGTATCTCTGGCTGGCCACGTCAGGTAGGGCCTTGGATTGGTGCCTTAGAAATGATGGTGCTTTTCAGAATGAGGTCGCAATGTGCTGCACATGGAAAAGCAGATGAGATTTCAGCCAGAATCAGGCAAATAAAGGCTCTGGCTTCATGACCCAAATTTGTTTTAAAAAAAAAATGAAATCTTTTCTGTCCTGTCGAAAATAATTCTCAAACGTGGGGTCACGGCATACACATATACAAACACACACACACAAAAACACGCATGACATAACTCGTAAAATGTGTATTTTACTGCTGATGCTAAGCAGGAGAGAGAGTAGAATTGCAGAGGTAACTGCTTGTGAACAACTTCAAGCCCACACACGGTATGCTGTCACCCCTTTGAAGGTTCCCATGGGTGTCAGGACGGGAGAAAGTCTTTTTTACTCCAGGGATTATCTAACTAAGTTTGGGAGAATAAAATATAAGTAATCACCAAATACAAACTAGGCCTTTAGATTAGATTCCATAAATACCAACGGAGCCAGCGCATTGGAAGTAGAAAATGAAAAATGGTAACCTTCTGGTCAACTGGATGATCCAGTCCCTCTCTAAAGATAACAGTATTTCTTACTCAACTGCTTTCCATTATTTCCACAAAGCTGAGGAGAGTTCACTGCTGTCAAAATATTTCAACTTTCAAGAAAATCCCCAATCAGAACTTTCACTAGAAAATTCCTATTTTTGAAATCCAATTGTGGTAGTTTGCTAGGACTGCCATGACAAAGGACCACAGACTTGGGTATTCTAAACAACAGAAATGGATTTTTTTTTTTCATAATTCCGAAGGCTAGATGTTGGAGATCAAGGTGCCAGCAGAGTTGATTTCTTCTGAGGCCTCTCTCCTTGTTTCGCAAATGTCTGTCTTCTCTCTGTGTTTTCTTCACATAATGGTTCTGTGTCTGTGTATTCGTGTCCTCTTCTTAAAGGATGACGGTCACATTGGATTAAGGCCCACCCTAATGACTTCATTTTAACTTAATTGTCTCTTTAAAGACCCTCTCTCCAAATACAGTCAAATTCTGAGGTTCTGAGTGTTAGGACTTCAATATATGATTTTTGTGGAGGACACAATTCAGCCCAAAACACCCATGTAGGTCCAAACACAACTTTACTGCAAGATGAATCTTGGCAATGACCATAATTATACAGTGCTTTCAATGGAAAAGGCACACTTATGGGCCATTTCAACTTATTGAATTCTCACAGTATCCCTATGAGGTAGGTAGTATTATGATCTCTCTTTTACAGATGAGACATGAAGGGAGAGAGGTTAACTCACTCATGCAGTACCTAGTGGAGCTAGGGTTGAAATCCAAGCAGTATCTGATGTTTCTGCTTGGACAGTCAGAGGTTTCCTGGTGAGAAAATGCCCCACTTGGACTCTGGACCTGTAAAGTAGAAGCAGTTAACTAATAAGAGTCAGAGTCTTGTCACCCCTAGGAATGCAAACCATCCTCATAAGATCAGACTTATATAAATGTCCTATGGATACATACCTATCCTCCTACCAAAGGGTTTTGCCAGGCCTTTCTGTGAAACCACTTGGATTTGAAATAACAAAGCAGGCTTTATCATCTAGAGAAGGTCCAGGGACTGAAGGAAAGCAAAGTTTGAATAACTTCACACACTAGTGCAAAATAGATCAGCATGAGTCTCTGGGGATCTGGGATAATCAGCAAGACAAAGTTGGAAAACTTCTGGAAACACTGTAATTTGTTTGTTTTGGCCATGGTTGCTGTTTGCCCCTTCAGCCACCTTGAGCATGAAAAGTGAAACTGAAAAAAGTCTCAGTCTGTGTATTTTCCAGAGCTCTAAAGAAACGATAACTTGCAGATCACCTCCTATTTGGAAGCTACTCTTGGGAGACCAAGACCATAAGACTCAGTGGTAGCCCTAAGGAGTAAAACTCTGCCCAGGCGCTATACATAAAACTCAGAATTCTGTACGAAAGAAGTGAGGATTTTAGTACTGGTAGCTGAGGCTCAACCAAGGGAAGAAACCTTCGGGCATCTTCCTATTTGTTCTCTCTCTCTCTCTTTCTCTCTGTGGGTGTGAGTATCTCATAGCTTTGTGAAAGGGTAAAGCAATAGAAAAAAATATTTTTTTTTCACATTTTCTCTTCCTGTTCCAATGAAATGAAGTAGTTCCTCCACAGGGCCCATTATGCCTAGTTAATTGATTTTCCTAATCGGGCATTTTTAAAAACAATTGAGCTCTGTGAGCTTCTGGATGTTTTTTTCACTGCAGACTTGAGAGGCACACACCCACTGATTTTTGTATTTTTAGCCTATGTTGTTTGAACACAGATTAAGGCAATTTTTTTTCATGCCTTCTATTGACATACAATTTTCTACCCTGAGTAATTTTTCTTCACTTCTCATGTACTTGCATTTAGACCTAACGGGGAACTGTGGTTCTTTGTGGAGCATCTGAAACTTAGCAGTGCGAGGCTGTATGTCTAAAACCATTATCACACGTCCAAACTGGAACACCCTAACTGTGATGCTTATCAACACAGAGCAAGCTCTCTTCTCCTGAATGTGAGAAAAGACATTTGACCTCCCAAACAGTTATTTGATCATCTAAATCAGCATTTGCTTCAACTTGGCTGAAATCGTGTTAGGGCCTGAAGAGGAGGAAGCCTGAGGAAGGTAGGAGAAGACAAGTGGGGCAATTGTGATTTGGCATATTAACCCAAGATACAGAGGTGTTTTCTAAAACCGCATTTCTTCCCCTCAAATGCTGTTTGAAACAAGGTGTCCTTAAAAAAACCCTTATTGGGGCACCTGGGTGGCTCAGTCGTTAAGCGTCTGCCTTCGGCTCAGGTCATGATCCCAGGGTCCTGGGATCGAGCCCCGCATCGGGCTCCCTGCTCTGCAGGAGGCCTGCCTCTCCCTCTTCCACTCCCCCTGCTTGTGTTCCCTCTCTTACTATGTCTCTCTCTGTCAAATAAATAAAATTTAAAAAAAAAAAAAAAAAAAAAAAAACCCCTTATTTACTAGCACGTAATATAGTGTAATTTGCATGGGTGTTCTCCTAGTCTATTATTTTTCCTTACCACAATTTGGTCACAAGGTAACAAATCAATTCTATGGCTTTGGAACATTGCTGATGCTAAAACATCTGTGCTACCGGCTTACAAGTTTTCCAAACAGAATAGTTAGGCATGCAAGTGAGTGGCTGAAAAGCATATTCATGTATGTAGTGAAAAGGCTAGAAATGTATTATTATTATTATTATTATTATTTGGTCATTTCTGGGTAGCAGGATTATAAGTAATGTTTTCATTTAATCTAGGTTCATTTCTCATTTCCAAGCAGTAGATATAGATGTGAATGTAGATGACGTCTACATCTGTATTTCCAGCCTCAACATCTTTTAAGTGGTTAGCTGTTTCCATCTCTCATCTAGCTATCCTAACCTGGAAAACTCAAAAGGTGCTAAGCTGGAGTCATTATAGGATCCAAAGATTCCTGTTTCCCTTATTTCTGCTCATCTAACCACATTCCTTTCGGCTACCCGAATCTACAGGCTGGCAAATCTGAGGTCATTGTTGGCTTCTGGTCTCTTGCTTCTCACAAGTGATCAGTCAGGGCTAGTGGGCAGTGTCACTGCGGGATCTATATATTACAGTCCTGCCTTGTATCATCTGCAGGACTAATACCCCCAGTCTTTGTTGTTTCTTATCTGAACTCCCACATGAGCGATCAATTAGCCAACTGGCTCTCTATTTTTTTTTTATAATTTTTTTTTAAAGATTTTATTTATTTATTCATGAGAGAGAGAGAGAGAGAGAGAAGCAGAGGGAGAAGCAGGCTCCCCGCAGAGCAGGGAGCCTGATGCGGGACTCGATCCCAGGACCCTGGAATCATGACCTGAGCCGAAGGCAGACGCTTAACCATCTGAGCCACCCAGGCGCCCCTGGCTCTATATTTTTGAAAACATATTTTCCCTCTCAAGTTATGATATCTGTAAAGGGTGTTATAAATAGCTCTGTCATAACCTCAATTAAACATATTATATAAAGTGTTCTTCTTAGATGTGCTAAATCATGATGAATAGTGCACCCAATCTATTTTTTTTTTTTGAGAATTATAGGCATTTTGAGCAGTAATCTTGATCCAGGATAATTAATTCTCTATAAAATTTAATTCCAGTTAGTTCTAGTTTGCTGTATCTGGTATTCTAAGATTTTTTTTTTTTTGATTTCACACTTTTTACTAAAATTTTCTATTAAGATAGTTGAACAAAAGATTAAAGGAAGTTCATTCCATACAAAGTTAGTAACCATAGTAATTGAAATTACTTTAATTTTCAGTGGGTTTGATAAAGGAAGATGAATTTATTGAGAATCAACCACGGACATAAAATGGGTTATGACATGCCAACATGGTCCACATAAATTGTTAAGGCCATCTTGGTAGGAGAGTATCTGCTCAGTGTAAGTTTTATTTATGAAAAATTAAATGAGTAAAGTCATAGATAGCTATTCTTACCTTTAAGGAGTTAAGAACAAGGATTTTTAAAAAAAGTTATTTTATATTTGCCAAACTGAAAACCTTTCTAATTAAGAAAAATTTTAAATTGTTGAATTATTTATAAGATTTCAATTTCTTATAAATCTTCTAAATCTTATAAATAATCTTATAAATAATCAAATACAGATATTCTGGTGACTTCCTGTGTCTCTAGGGGCTATTAAGCAGGCAAGGAGAAATATATCCTCCCTGTGGGATGCACGTCCAACTTTCCCAAGGAAAATATCAAAGGAACGTGTATCTATTTTCCTGCCTCGGAATCTGCTGACATCATCTGAATACAATGAAACCACAAAAGGCAGATCTTCTTCCACACTGATTAAAATTTAGCTAAAAAGGAGACTCTGTAATTACTGAATTCCATCCTACCTTAAATTTCCCACACTTTGCATTCAAATTTAAACATAAATATTATTTACAAAACCAGTGAACTGTTCCAGTGCAACTTATCCCCCCCAGCCCAAAAACATAAAAACAAAAATCTTCAGAATTCTTCAAAATTCAATCTGGTAATGATTATTGGGTTGAAACCACACTCAGAACAATTTTTCATTGAGAAATGTTTCCTATTTCTACTTGACAATCCAGACGTCCAGAATGGGTGAATAAAACAAGCTGGAGAAAAAGAAAAAAACAACTCCGCAACACATGATGCCGGTTTTGAGAAAATTGCCTCGGTATCCTTATTTATTTATTAAGAATTTTTTAGGGGCGCCTGGGTGGCTCAGTCGTTAAGCGTCTGCCTTCGGCTCAGGTCATGATCCCGGCGTCCTGGGATCGAGCCCCGCATCGGGCTCCCTGCTCAGCGGGAAGCCTGCTTCTCCCTCTCCCACTCCCCCTGCTTGTGTTCCCTCTCTCGCTGTCTCTCTCTCTGTCAAATAAATAAATAAAATCTTTAAAAAAAAGAATTTTTTAGAAAGAAAATGGTAGGAAACCCTAATTGATAATTTGCTCTTCAGGATGTCAGTGAATTCTGCCCAGACTATTTTCCACTAACTTACATTTTAAGTTGCACCTCTCAGGGATGCTGATAACAAGGCTTTTTATTTTCAGAAATAATGTTCTCTCACAGCAACCTCCCTTTAAAACTTGTGGAGATCCTGGCTGTGTCCAAAGAGTTCTTTCTATGTGTTAACTTTGCAAATTATTGTGTGGCAGCTATGTTTTTTACTCTCTTATTTGTAATAAGAGACGAATAAAAGAAGTAGAAGTCCATGGACATCTAGGCTTAGAGGTATCTCAACCTATATGGAGACATCTCACATATCCCCTCATATCTAAGGGTAACTGGTGTGGATTCTATATGCTAGTAAAGCAGCTTAAACATTATTTTTCTACTTTAGCTACTTTTTTTGAGAAGGTGCTGGAAATAATCAGGAGCGGGATCATAGAAGGAAAAAAAAAACTAATAAAGCCTCTAATGGTTTCAAACACAAGTGGTGCCAAGTTTGTGTGTGTGTACAGAAAATTTGTATTTTTAAATCCTACATATGCAAAAGCATCCATATTCTATGTTCACTATATGGTGTTAATTTATATTTGCATTATGCATTTTAGCAGCTAAAGTACATACAGTGCCTCGGGCTTGAAAGAATTCTGATTCTTAGTGATTCTAAGGGTTGTTCATAATAGTCAACATTGAGCAGAGAGAAAAAAGAAATCTTAGCTTTTTATGGGCTCTTCTGTTTTACATTCGCTTTTGAATACGAATTCCAGCTCCCTAAAGAAATGAGATGTGTCAAGTAGTACTTTAAACACAGCCTCTTAAAAACATAGGGAATGATTATTTCAGCAAGTTTTACTTTTCAGCGGCAACATATGTAGCAGCAGATGTGTGCGGAGCCTGGAGACCAGGGATCCTTTGGAACCCAACAAGGAAACTGTGACTTGCATGCAAAGTGCAAGAGAATCGCTTTTGCCTCGTTCTAAATTATGCTGCGACTTCAGGGGGATAAAAAAGACAAAGAAACATACTGCAATTTCAATCTGATGATCTTCTACAGAAAGCTAAGCAAATTAAGATGAAATTAATTATATGGAAACTATCCCCCACCCCCACTTCCTGCGAGGATATTGGAAAAGCTTCCTTCCCGGCAGCGGGCTGTAGAGTGTCTAGCGACATTTCTTTGCTCATTAAATAGTATCATTTTTATTGTATCGTCTCAACATTATCAAAAAATTCAAGGCCACGGTGAAAGATCAAGGAGAAAACTTATTCTTCAGGTGTTGACTCTGTTCCAAAGTCACTCAGGCATTGCTCCATCACTCTGCAGCCGCCTCGGAACATTCTATCCAATTACAGGCTGCGGCCATGGGGGATCGTGTTTTAATCTGTGTATAAACAAAGGGATAAAATAAAAACAGCACGTTTACAAATTCTAAAGATGCTGCTTTTATAGTCTGATACCAGGAATTATTGCTGTCATATCACTTGCTTCCCATAATGGGAAGGAGTAGGGCACATATGCATGTAAGGTCAGGCATCCCCATTACAAATGACACACAATTAATGTGAAAATCACCACCCTCTCGTAGCAAAAGGAAGAAATCTACGAATACCATACAACCATGTATTTAATGCTAACTTTCATGTATTAAAAGATGCACATTTGCATTTTATTGCCTTTCATTCTGTTGCCTGGAAAGGGAAAAAGAATCAGAAAAAGGTGAGTTCCACTTTTTGCCCTCAGTCTAGTCCCATTTTAGGTAGGCTTCTGGAATCTAAATGAGAGCCCATAATTCAGCATGGTTTTTTTTTTTTTTTTTTTTCAAAAATGAGAACTGCTTTGGGGAGGGAAGTTCACCACAGTGTGCTAGCATCTAGACACTTTAAACAAGAGCCCATAAAATCCCCTCACAATTCTAATGACTTGTGGTAACCCACCTGCCAGCTACCTGAACCATTTAGCACACCTCAATAAAAACGGTATTACTTTAACATCAAATGTGATTAAGGCTTTATGCTGGCATTTAATTAAAGCTCTCTGCATTTTGTTGCCTCTGCATCTCCCGTGACCATCGGTTTTGCATGTTTTGAAAAGAACAACATGCTAATTTAAAACGTCCAGGAAAGGATACTAGAAATGGTATAACATAGCCTAAGAATGATTTTTTTTTCACATTTGTAGGGCAAAAACAAATCTTCTACTGGCCTCTATTTCCTCGCAATGTACCAAATGAAGGAGAATTCTTCCATCAGAAGATTATCAGTCTGTGGTGTTGGCATACGCGTTTGACTGAAGAAGACTGAAGAGTCTGATTTTTCCATGACCTTTTTTTCCCCCTCCACCAGGAGTGCTATATTAATTTAAATTCTCGTGAGGAAAAAAAAAAAGTCTATATAACGAGATAGATGCATGATTGGATGACCTTCCTCCCACTGTTCCCCTGGACAGGTCAAAAGCAGTGGTAATTCCTGTTACTGTGAAATAATCAATCAACCAGTTCCTTTGGAATAGGACCACTGTTACTGGGAACTTCCATCTCTAACAGAGAAGTGAGAATGCCTTCAGGTTTGGCAGACAGCTCATCAATGCTTAAATCAACAACTAGACAGATTGGAAGACATCAGCCATGCTGGGTGCAATCTTCCTACCTTTAGTACCCATCCATTTTGGCTAAAGGAACAGAGGTATGCTGGGCTTAGGTCTCACGTAGGGTCTGTCAGACCAATTAAGTTGGACGATATTTGCTGAAGTCTAACAGGCAAGAAAATGAGATCAATGCATGTCAATACTTCACATGTGGAATGATCGCAGCCCTCACTGTGGCTTGCATTTGGTTCCTTTCCAACTGTAGGGAATGGAACAGGTGGGGAGATTATCCAGAGATACACTTTGGTATTCTATGGCCAAAACCTAAAGGGATGTACTTCAGACGACTGTATTGAAAAGAGGAGACAATCCAATTCTGTTCACAGTATACAAATGGAAAACATGTCATCTCAGTATCTATTTCTCATATATGTATGAGATAATGCTAATATCTACAGTTGATACATAATATGAATGACATAAATTAGTATAGGCATAAATGAATACTAATGCCTAGGCTGGATAGAGAAAATGAGTGATTTGACTTGCTTTATTGATTGGTTTTACAAATTATGTTTACTGTCGTATAGAGATTGTGACTGCCTTGAACACGGCTAGTTAATTTGCTACATTAATCTGATAGCAACAGAGCTTAATTTCCCTGAGCCCTATCCAAAGTAAATATGCCTGGATTCTCCACCACTGGTAGTTCTAAAATGTTTCCACTTCAGCAAAACTATTAATATCTACTGCCCTAAAACATAATTACTGCAATAACCCCCAACCAGGACATTTAATTAGTATTTCCAGGCAAAGGAGGGTATAACTTTAAGTATAACTTAAACCTTTCAGCATGGCTTCAAAATCTCAAAATTCACTGCTTGAAGAAAACTTGTAATTCAAAAGTACCTATTCAAGATCTTGCTATAAATAAATTTTCTGTATCTGTCTTATCAGCCGATGGAGTTAGAGCAGAGGCATGTTGCTGGGGAAGTATGGAATAAAACTGACTCAAGTATATAAAAGGCCACTTTTAAGAGAAGTTGGAGATAGCCTCTGAAAATCTTTACTTATAAGCAATCTGCAACCTCTGCCCTTCCCACCGAAAACCTCTGTCGTATATGCACCACAAAAGAAATACTGTCATCAAAAACCAAAACCCGTGAGCTTTGCTCCGTAAGTCCAGAAAATGCAATCCAACTTCTTTTGGCTGACGTATTGATAAAAATCGGAAAGTAAACCTTCTGTGAACTTGTAATTAGTTTACCATGCAAAGTGTTGACAAAAGCTTTCGTTCAACACCCTGGATTTCCCCCATGCTTGGCTGAATGAGAACAGTTCCTAGTGGCAATCATGCTGGGTCATGAAACTAATTGTGCTTTGTGAGGGTGAAAATTCTCCATTTCCGAGCAGGGGCCACTGCTGCATGACGGATGAATGTTAGAAATGTGGTAAGCTGTGCTCTTTCATCTCTGTCACTGGATATTTATTCTGACTTGGCTTCTAAATTATTCATTTTCTTTAAGCAATCAATATTAATAATCTGATTTGCTCCCTGGCATTTTTAGTCACACTTCTGTTTAACTGACTGTAAATAAAGGTCACTTGGAGGCTTCCTGCTGCTGTTCAGAAGGTCCTTGCCTAATTAATTCCCAACACTTTTTTCCCTATGACTGTGATTAGCAGTTGCAATCAAGTTAGGCAATTAGCTACCTCCTTGCGCTGTGATTTGCTCAGTGCAGCCCCCAAGATGAGGCTCCATTTGGTCATTCAGTCATTACCCTCAAAAGGAACCTGAGTAGGGAGGATTTATTTTTCACTTCAAGGTTTACAAATTTGCAGATAATTATACAGGAGATTATCAAGCCCATCTGCCAGTTGCTTTAGTAACCTCCTTGTTTAGGGTCCTCAAATCCTGAGCACCTTGGGGGCAGCATAACCGGCTGATCCTCTGCAACCAGGAAGGTTGGGGTTCCAACCTGGGCTCCACCACTTAGGAGTTCTTCGATCTTGAGCAAGGTATTTACTACCTCTGTCAGTGAAAAGTAGTACTTCCTTAGGGTTTGTAGTCAAGATTCAAGAACACTAAATTCATGAATGGATTCTACAGATGTCTATTAAGAAATGGAAGAGTTCTAGGTGGACAGTTTTGAATAACGTAAATATGTGGTGGGCAAAGAGAATGCATATATAAACAAACAAGCAAATCCATAAATGTTCACAAGGAAAAGAAGAGGATGCTACGAGAGAGAGGCTTTCACTTTAGATTGGGTGGTCCAGAAAAGCCTTCCCGAGAAGGACATTACGATGCATGTGTTCCGGGAGCAGAACGTGAGCCTGGATGTTAGAGAGAGAAAGCAAAGTCTCCAATACACAGTAAGAGCCCAATAAATATTATTTATCATGACTCTGATCGTTTACTAGTCCACTGATTGCCCTTTTATGTACCTGCACCAGGTAATGATGGGTACTTCTTAACACATAAGTATAATCATTCATCTAAATTATTAGGTTTAGATGAATTAGTTTACAGTGATCCTCATAGTATCAAATATAAAATAGCAAATGGGTTGTATGATTATTCGTTTTGAGCAGGTTTCTAAAACTATGCCGGGAGGTAGCCTAAAAGGAATATTCTATGTGTTATACCAGGTTCTGGCTGACAGTGAGGCAGACCAAAACTAGCAGAGCTGGAAGTGGGTCAGAGGTGGGGAGGTGTCAGGGCTTGACCCATCAAATGTGAGGTCTAAAGTAGCGAGGGACAGTGCTCCGGGTCGCAAGTGGGGCAGGACACATCAAGGTTAGGGGCAGGTAAGGCTGGGGAACCAGAGGGATAGCAAGATGAGGAGCAACCAAATCAAAGCAGTCAGGAGGGAGGACTCATTAATTAATTTACCCATTCACTCAACAATTATATATCAAATGCTTACGATATGTCCATTTACTCTTCTAGGAGCTGGGGCTTCAAAAACGGGACAAAAATCTGTGGTCTCCTGCAGCTTACATTCCAGAATGGGAAAGCAGGTAAATGGATGATAAATCAGTAAAGAATTATATTAGAAGATGATAAGGAAAACACAGAAAAATAAAGTAGGAATGGAGTACTCGTTGATAGCTTTTATATCAGCTCGTGAAATAGAAGCTACTAGAAGTTCCTGAGCAGAGGAATGATGTGATTTGTCTTTTAAAAGGATCCCTCTGGCTCACGATAAAATGTACGGAGCAAAGGAGATCAGTTAGGTGACTACTGCAGAACTGAGAGATGATGGGGACTTGACCGTGAATGGCACGGTGCAGGGGCTGAGAGCACGCTGCAGTCTGGATACGGTTTGCAGGTAGAGCCAACTGGATGGAGTGCTGAGCTAAATGTGATGTGTGAGAGAAAGAGGCAAGTGCCCAGGAGTGGGCCACAGTCCACGCACAGCAGCCTAGGAGAGGCGACTGTGTTATTACTTCTCTTTGCCCACAGTGAAGTCACAATGGTCACATTAAAACCAGCCACGAGGAGAACATTGACACCATGGAACTCAGGAAACTCAACAAAGATGCCCAGCTACACACATACACATATTTACATATATATACACACTTATATAATACACACACATATGTACATATACATACATATACATGTATACATTTGTATATGTATGTATACATATACAAATACAATTTTTTTTTCCTGAAGAGTTGATTGTGAGACATTTACCAGCACCTCACTGGATGATGCAAAAATGACTCTACAGCTTTTGGCCCGAGCAATTGGAAGCTGGAGTTGCTATCAGCTGAGATGGGGAATGTTTCAGGTGGACCATGTTTATGTGGGGAATATCTGGAGTTAAATTTTGCATGTCATAAGGGGATGGAGATATGAATTTAGGAATCAGCAGCATATACATGGGACTTAAGGTCACGGGCCTGGATGAGATCACCTGAAGGAGGTGACCACCTGCGGGGAAGCTCAAGGACTGGTCTCCTGAGCATACAGACATTAAGAGATAGCAGATGAGGAGGGGCTGGTAAAAGAGAATGAGACGTAAGTGACTCTGAGGGATGCATGGTTTCAAAGGTGTGTCAATCTGATGATTCAGAACAAAATCATAGTTTGTGTCATCTTTTACAAACTTCTGCTGGGCCTGAGCAGGGGAGTGTACTTTGGGAGTTGGGGGTGGTTTTGAAGGTCATGGTCTTGGTCTGCAGAGAGCATAGGAGACAATCACATCCTGATGGAGATACACACATCCACAGGTTGGCCCGAATAGTAAAGGGAGCAACCGTAAGAAGTAGGAGTTTCTGGAAAGCACTTTCTTGTTTAGAAGGGTTTGCGTTTTAACAGAAGCAATTCCAAGGCAAAGCAAATTCTTTTTGGTGAACTATTCTCTCCAAAGTATGTAAATGGGCATGCCCAAGGAAACTGCCCTTTTCTAAGGAAATCTTGTCACGAAGCAGCTGAAGGAGGAGCTCATTTTTCCTGCTGGCACTGGAGGTCCCTCTCTTCCTGACAGCTGCAAGCCAAAGGGAGTGTGCCCCTGCATGAGCAGATTTCCTTTTGCCTTTCTGTTCTGTTGAGCTTGTTCATTTAATCTCACAGGGGATCTGACAGCTTTCTCCAGCTCCTAAAGCTTTTCTTTAGCACTCCCTGAAAAGCACACTGAGAGAGAAGAAAGATGCTGATGGCGGCTCACATGCAGAGACCTGCTATGGGCTACGTGAGCAAAGTCTGCCTGTTTCCCAAGTGTCTAATGCTCAGAATTAGGACTAGAAGTAACAATTCCAGCACTCTGTCTTTATGACAGCTCAGCTAATGAATGCAAATGTTCAGCATAACCCATTTACTGGACAGTGGATGATTCATATCATTGGGATGTGTTATAGAAAATGTCAAGTGCTTTTAATTTATGGACTGCATCTACAGTTCATGTGGCTATATTCGCTTCTTCTTGACATACAGAACAGGCGATAGGTATCTTCCCTAGCATATTCTTTGTGGATGGGGAAGACAGCTTGACAATCTACACAATTCTGCCATCAGATAAGCTCATTTTTGTGCTCACTGGATAATCAAAAGATTCTGTTCACCCAAATGGACGTTTTCTCTAGTGACAATGAAAGGCAGAAGACTTGATAGAGAAGTTGCTTCCACACAGCGCTCTGCAGCTTAGGGAATTCATCACCTCACGAAGGCTGTCTGCCGAGCTCATCTCCAGGGGGCTCCTCCTCTTCTGTACTAATAGTCCCAGTCACTGACTGCTCAAGTCTGGCCCCTTTAGCCTCTCCTGCTGGCAGGGATGTGCCAAGGACTTACCTCCCCATCTACTCACTTACCCTTCTTCGTGAGACCCAAAACTGTCCAGACGAGCACAGGGAAATAAAAGGCTAACTGGAGATTCTGGATTTTAGGACTAATAGAAGTGCATGGTCCTATAGAATTTTCTGTGAGGAAGAAAATGCTCCATTTGCACTGCCTAATATGATAGCCACTAAGAACACATGGCTATTGGGCAATTGAGATGTGCATAGTCTATGTGAAGATCTGATTTTTTTCTTTTACTTCATTAAAATTCATTTAAATTTTTAATTACCACATGTGCCTAGTGATTATCCTACTGGGCAACCAAATAGATGCAAAGTCTCCTAGCCCTCCGAGTCTGAAAAGTCAATTTCAGTTCTTAATGGAAAAATCTCAGGATTGAGGCGTCCCCTAATCATCCCCTTAGATAAGGCGTGCTTTGAGAGAGAAATGTGTGGTCCCAGCAGCTGGGCTCTAAGGACTTTGGGCCCACTCCATCTCCAAGGTGTCAGACCATTTATGCATCATAGTTGTCCTAATATTAGGTGCTTAGGACTTAAGGTTACATGACCCCAGGGATCCTCATTCTTGTCTTATTTTAGGTCAGTTCACCTCTTGGGGCACAAATATGTAAAATGTGAATGCATGATGCCCTCTGGAATCATGCAACCTTGGTGTTAAACAAAACATCTAACAAAATTTTCTAGACTCAAGAGAAAGAACTCTGCTGCTTTTGGGGACTCTGCTGTTGCCTCATGCAGTTCTCAGTGAGGGAAAGGGAAGCAGTGCTGGAGGAAGAGAGAGGGTGGGGGACCCAACCTGGACTAGGCCCCCACTTTATTTTGGATGTCACTTTCAAGCTGCTTTCTATGAGCACATCCTGTCTCTCAAGAGAAGACCTAGAAACTAGGTGTCACCTGCTATTTAACTCAGATCTTTTAAACCAGCTCCTCTCCCTCGCTGAGACAGCCTTGGTCCATGAGCTCACAGAAAAGTACATGCCTTGTTCTCTAGTCCCAGCTTTTCCATTTATGACATAACTCAGCTTCTCTGGACTTCAAGTGCAGAGAACCAAATAAAATGATGGGTGTACAATATTAAGGACGTTATTAAGAGCAGAAAAAAAAATCTTCTTTTTTTCTTCTCATTTAGCCTTTTATTTCCCTGTGGTCATCAGGACAGCACTGGGTCTCATGAAGAAGGCTAAGTGAGGAGATAGGGCGGAGCAAGTCCTTGGCACATCCCTGCCAGCAGGAGAGACTGAAGGGGCCAGGGCCAGACTTGGTCATATGCTGTCTCACTCTGTTTAGGAGCTGAAGTTTGCTTCAGTAGGTCCATGATATGAGATCTAGGGCAGGATGAAGAGAATGGAAGAGAGCCAGGGTGAACTATACTGCCCTTCTGGGGCACTCTTTTTCCCCTAGAGATCAGCACTGATTTATCAGGTGGCTTTTGTGTCTCTTTTCAGTACAGCTTTCATGGGGACCCTTTCACCTCCTTTGCGTCCTTCTGTCAACCTCTTCCAAATCTTTCTCCACAGCTGTTCCACTTGATCCTTCATCTGCTTTAACTGCTTTGACCCAGATGACATGGGAGTGGTTGAGGATGACGACTCATTTGGTGACGTCGGCAACTTAGGCTTCAGTGGGCTGAGGAGAGGCTGAATCTTTGGCACAAGGTATAGGACTCACCTGGGGAGCATGAGTTGTAGGTATCCCTGAAAGAGATCTGCTGCCCAGTCAATGAAGATCACAATGAGGTACCCCACTCTGATGGTTAAACTGTTTGTATTAAGGATAAAATCTGCACATTATCCTCAGGCAGGGCTGAACAGAAGTCATGTAAATTTCCTTCTCCAGGAAGAGCAATGCCATGCCTGAGGACATCCATGCAGATATTTTCTTTGTGCTCCAGGAAAAGTCCATGACTGCTTTTGCCAAGATGGCACCAATGTGCTCTATCGTGCCCTGATCACACCCAAGGAGATAGGGTTTGAGTCAGGGTTTGTGTATGTCTGTAGAGAAAAGAGGGATGATATGGATTATGGGAACATTTCTATTCCTTCCCACAACCTGGTCCATTCTTTCCTCTTTTCATTCTTTTGCTTTCCTTTCCCACTTACTCTACATCTGGCCTCTTCCTTACTGTTTGCCCTATTTCCCCCCCAGCACCGTGTGTCTTTACCATGAACGTTTCCACTTTTGATGGCTGAGAGAATCTTGTGCTCTGCAATGATCTATCAAGGCAGGCCTAATGAAGAGACTCTGTGGAAGGGCTTCCCATCTTCAAGGTACCATGTGGGTGGGAAGAAATAATCGTCTCATTCAATTATTTCCCAGAAAGATTGAGACAACAGATCTTTAAGCAGTATCTACCCTGTTCCTAGGCTCTGCCTTAGCTGGCCCAGTGTCCACCAAAGCAATGTCCCACCTCCCAACCTCCAACACATATATACCCCAACCAATGCCTACTCTATTCTATGGCTACTGGCCACTTACACCATTATAAGTATAAAAACTACTATTTTTAGGAGGATGTTTCTGTTCATGATTCTCTTTAGGGCTGGGATATCATGGGATGAGTTATCATGGCCCTAGAGCTTTCAATCTAGTTGCCATCTACTAGCGAGAGAATAATCTGCATACTACTTGAAGACATAGTCCAGTCAAGTAAATAGCATGTTCTTCCCCTCCCATCTTTGCTAAAATCTTTTCTTTGCTCCTTTTTCCCTTAGGCTTCCCACACCCAGAAAAAGGAAAAGCAGAGAGGAGGCTTTCTTTGGTCACTACTACCACCCCGGGTCCATAGCGTCCAGCGGTCAGATAGGCAAGGTGCTGCACACATATCCACACACAGGTACCACACACAGAGCTGTCTGTATCCTTTCTGGGGTTGAGATAGCAGGGGAAGGATAGCCTGTGATGAGGAGCACTGAGCATGAGTCACTTTCATTTGGTGTTGGGAAGTTGTTCACAAGTCCACAGAAGCATACCTAAGAGCTCTTTACCTATACACACACAGCTCTGGACATTGTGAGCTCTCTACTGCTCTAGAGTACAAGGGTGGAAGACAGGCAAGTGGTAAACTCCTATGTATTTTTATTAAGGCTAGGCCAAGAGGTGGGGAGCAGGACCCATCTCCTAGCTTTGTCAGGAAGCAAAGGAGTTCTTGGGAGGGAGCAGTTATTTCTTACCACGAGATCCAGGGTCGTGGAGTTCTCTCCACCTTTCTGAACCCATGCCTGTCACCCCCAAACTTCTAGTTTCCACCTCTATGATGTGTGAAACTACTTGGTTTCTTACCCTTGCTAGAGTTTGAGTGGGGAATTTCTAACCCTGCCATGTTTATGGAACCCCAGCAACCTTCTATAGCTGTATGGGAGGAGGGGAAAGATGGTTGAGCCAGGTCTTGGGATTAGGTCTTTTATGATTTTCTCATTTTGTTAAGCCCCTAGACACTTTTTATATTACGCTTTCAAAATAAGCTTTTTGGTGGGGGGGGGGGAGGAATAACAGCATTATGGGAAAAAACTAAGTATTTACGACGTATGACATAACCAAGTGCAAAGAATTCCACGAAGCACATGACTGCGAAGGAAAATTCACAAAACTGTTATAGAGTAGGCAAAGTTCCATCTTAATGTGGAATTAAATGAATTGTGCATTGTAGTATCACTGTAACTTGTGCTGTTTGCACAAAATATTTAAATCAACACATTCACAATGTTGTATCTGGGCATCAAAAAAGAACCATTCACACTGAATCAATCCACTGACACTGACTAGATCTGACTAGATCGGACTTGATTGGTGATGTATTTACATGTAAAACTAGAAACAAGTCTGACATGCACACCACGATGCCACAACAGCATCTTAAATGAAGCAAATGTTATTAAAAATGTTAAAGTTGCATTTAATAAAAACATATCATTCATCAGTAAAAACCTGTATTATTCCTCGTGCTTCAGTTTTTAAATTTATAAGAAATAAAATTTGTAATTCAATTCCTCAGTCACACTGGCCACATTTTAAGTGCTCAGTAACCACCCATGTGGCTAGTGGTTACCAAACTGAACAGCACAGGTGGAGAAGAGAGCTTGAAGACTAGATCGCCTCATGTATCCCTCTTCTCTGTGTGAGCTGGCGGGGGTGGTCATGGTGGCCAGATGGGAGAGGAATGATCTCGGAGTTGTTCCCCATGCTTTCATTCGTGATTTCTGATAAAGAGGAGAAAAGAAGAAGCATTCTCTTTGGTATCTAAAGGGATGGATGAGCTGGTGTCTTATTCCTTGGATTTCTTTCCTTCTAGTCACTTTCTTTTTTTTTTTTTTTTTAAAGATTTTATTTATTTATTTATTTGAGAGAGAGAGAATGAGAGAGAGCACATGAGAGTGGGGAGGGTCAGAGGGAGAAGCAGACTCCCTGCCGAGCAGGGAGCCCGATGTGGGACTCGATCCAGGGACTCCAGGATCATGACCTGAGCCGAAGGCAGTCGCTTAACCATCTGAGCCACCCAGGCGCCCCCTTCTAGTCACTTTCTTATGTCTGATGTGTTTCGGGACTATTCTTAATGAGAAGAACGCTACTGTTAGCATCATTTGATAAGGCAACGAAAACTAGCTTATCAACAACTAATCACTGCAAGCCTTAGCAGCTTACTTGAACTCTCTCTTTCGGTTTGTTTATATGTAAAAATACTAAGCACTTGTCTTACCCACTTCCCAGGGCTGTGTATGTATGAGGTAAAAATTCTTTTAAACATTCAAGCTGCTCTAATTATTTTGGTAATTGTAACAGTAACATTGCACCACGACAGTTTTTATTTCATGGACATCTATCTTATCAGAGATGAAATCCCTTTCTTTCTAAAAATATTTCAATTCATTGTATATTTTGAATAAATAGAAAATAAGGAAAATTGATACGAGATACTTGAGATAAAGTAAATTTTAATATCATGTCAGATTTGCTATAGGTCTTTCTTCTTCTTTCTTTTTAAGAAATAATATGCTATTCAAAGAATGAAAGTCCTACCAGTATAGCATGACATTGAAGAGCAAAGACTCTGGAGCCAGCTCTGCCATGTTTTAACTGGATGAGCTTAAACAAGTTATTCAAGTTCTCAGTTTCCTCATTTGAAAAATGAGCATAATAATTACAGTCTAACTCATATGGTTATTATGAGAATAAAATGCATCTTAAGAGTTTTATTTTATTTTTTTTTAAAGATTTTACTTATTTATTTGACCAAGAGATAGAGAGAGCACAAGTAGGCAGAGTGGCAGGCAGAGGGAGAGGGAAAAGCAGGCTCCCTGCTGAGCAAGGAGTCCGATGCGGGGCTCAATCACAGGACCCTGGGATCATGACCTGAGCTGAAGGCAGACACTTAACCGACTGAGGCACCCAGGCGCCCGCATCTTAAGTGTTTTAAAGGGCCCATGTTAAGTTGTATATAAATATCAGCTATCATTATCAGTAGTACAAATGTTTGTGCATATGTGTGTGGTCAAGATTTATATAAAAGGTAACAATGTGTTTTTCCCAGTCAATGTGTCTCTGTGATGTGCCCATGTGAATACATTCAAAGAGAAATGAATTAATTTTCATTTATCTGTACCGTTCCGATGAATGTTGATATCATGGATTATTCATTTTCCATTGACAGCCATTTTTACTGTTTCTATCTCTTTTGTTATTACATCCAGATAATTCTTGTCCATCTTTCCTGGCATACATGTACATATCCTATTTGTCTTTGTATCACCGGAATTAATGTCATTCTAGACATAGCCGGTTTTAATGAGCTAAAGTGAACTGGCTTTTCAGGTACTCAGATCTTGGCTCCCTAACATGACGGTGAACTCCTTGAAGCAAGAGTGATGGGCACATGGCAGACCCTCGGTAAGTTACCTTGGCCCTAGTAGAGTGAGATGGTGCCTGTGGCTAGTACAGCGTATCTCACACACATCAGAGGTGAACACAGTGAGTGAGGGGCTGATAGCAACTGTTCCAGAAGGTTACGACACTGAGAGTCCACTTCAGAGAGACAGCAAGGGAGGAGTTTTTAAAAGAGAGCCTGCTAGTGAAACTCCTATTTATATGCTACTATCATGGCCTTCTTTAACGTAGGTTTTGATTCTCCAACTCGAAGAAAGGGATCTTCCTCAACCTTTCAGGACGGTTTGGAATCGGCAAGCCTCAGCGCTCAGAAGAAAGAGGGAAGCAAGAGAGGAGGAACTCTGCAGTTGTCCAGTGACCTCATGTCACATCGCCACTGCTTTGCCTGATTCCAGCTGCCTAAAATGCCCTTTTGTCTCCCTCCCTCTCCAGCAAACCTCTCAACATCGACAGTGTTATCTCATGAAAGAAGCCTCCCAGCCTGGGTTCAGGCGTCCTCACATCACACCGTACTTTTCATATTATGAGTTAAATATGAGAAGGATTCTGCCTCTGGAATGCTGGACTTGCTCATATGGAGCCCATTGTCCTATCAAGAACAACTAGAAGAGCTCGATGAAAACCAACCAAACAAAAGAAACTTCTGTTTGAAGGCACCGAGGAGCTCCTGAGGCAGCAAGGACTTCAAGGGTAAAGGTCCTCATGAGAAGGAAAACTCATTAAGGGGAACAAGACATTTTGCACCGCTTTTCCCTTTAGAACATTTGGAGCATTTGCCAATTTACTGTATTGGTAATAAAACTATTCAGAAAAGTAAGTAGATAATAAATACAAAATTCAGGCAACTGGTTACCCTAGAGGAGAAGGCAGGCTGTGTTGAGATAGGATGCATAGGTTTGGTTTTGTTTGTTCTTTTTTTTAAAAGAAACAGGCAGTATCCTATTTCTTAAACTAGAGTGTGGTTACATAGCTAATAAGTTTGTTATTTCTCTTCAAATTTATAGGCACATACAGATACATATTTATATATGTGATCTATATCACATTATTTTGCATTATTTGCAATATTTATCACCAAAAAAAAAAAAAAAAGGAAAGAAACTCCAAACTAATAGCTCTTATCCACAGAGAACATATTCCAGCCCCCAGCATGATTTTGTACTTCAGCAGTTTCCTCAGAGCTGCTAGAAAACCTGCTCTTCTCATCCGTCTCTAGTAACTTCTGTTATTCCCAAATGGTAATAAAAATCTCCAGGGCTGGAAGCTAAAAAGCTGTTATTCAGAAATAAGAGTATTAAAGAAAGCTGGATGTGTGGCCTCATTCTAGGAGAGATTAAAAAAGAATACAAAGAAGGCAATGTTTACGTTAGGGGGATAGAAGAAAGTGTGAGAAATCAATTTGTTTACAGACTCAGCAGTATATAAAAATTCTTACACCTGTATACCTTTGTACATATACATATATAATAATGTGTATGAAGTTCAGAAAGAATGGATAAGAATAGGGTAAAATGAGATTAGGAAAAGGAGTAGAGATGGTCGCTACATTTGAGTTCAGAGATACAGTTTGTGAGCTCCTGACAGCAAAAAGAAGAGGATGGAAGCAAGAACAGGTGGGGAAGAGAATGTAAGAGAAGGGAAGAACCAAGGAACCAGTCAAAGTAACATCACTTTAGGCGAAGAAAAACCACAAACAGAGATTTCTACTGGAAATGAGAAGAGGAGAAGCTGTGAATCCACACCCCAAGTTTCATGGTGCTTCCAGATTTCCAAGCAGAGGTTTTCCCTTCATGCCCTGCCTTACAACATCTGTAAAGAATGGCCTTAGAAGGGCGCCTGGGTGGCTCAGTTGGTTAAGCGACTGCCTTCGGCTCAGGTCATGATCCTGGAGTCCTGGGATCGAGTCCCGCATCGGGCTCCCTGCTCGGCAGGGAGTCTGCTTCTCCCTCTGACCCTCCTCCCTCTCATGCTCTCTGTCTCTCATTCTCTCTGTCTCAAATAAATAAATAAAATCTTTAAAAAAAAAAAAAAAAGAATGGCCTTGGGAGAAAAGTATTTCCACAAGGCAATTGCCTTGTAAGTGGGCACACACCTTTGCAGCCTCTATGCTTCCATAAACACAATATGGCTTAATACATAATGCTTCAACTAAGAGAAAGAGAAACTTCAAGTGCAAACACATGGCGGAATTCTGGAAATCAGCTCACGTACAACTGTGAAGAAGGAAGATTGCTTAAACTTAAACAAATGCCTGGAAAAAAGCATACTATCTAATATTTCAGATATCTATCAGCAATCTCTAGGCAATTCAATTGACAAAATAGATATTATTCTCCAGAAAAATATTTTAATAGATCTCAGAAATATAAAAATCACCTGAACTGATTTTTTTTTCCTTGAAAAAAATTGGGGATGGTGGTTCTTTGAAGTGAAAATATCCCTGAGGATAATATAAAATACAACATTAAAATTAAAATTAATTGTATGAGGGGAAGACAGAAAAGCAATGAGACTTTCTGATCAGTAGTAAAAATACAAGTACCTACAGCATATATAAAATACACATATATACACACATGTGTATGTAAAGAAATAGATTTGACATCTAATTTCTAAACAAAGGCAGGTCCACATCAGAAATCATTCTCATTATATTTGCCCCATCAGACCTCGCTGGCATTTTCTATCTGGAGGATTTATTATTACACACTATCATATATGCATTCTTTCTTAGATACCTTACGCATGGTTGAAGAACTACTATTACCTACTCAATCAGTAATTCCTTATTTTGTTAATGATTTCAAGAAGTATTATGCATTTCTTTAGCAATCAGAAACAAAATTAATTACATTTGCTTTAATTTTTAAAAGCCTTTAAAATATTCACCATATAATTCTTTAGGCAAAAATAAATAAATAAATAAATCATGGAGTTAAATTATGACAGCAAAGAAAGCCTGTTGCAACCCACTAAACCACCCTCCCATCCCCACTCAGCAGCAATTCCAACAGCTATTTCCTGAATCCATGCGATCCATCCACTTCTCTTTCTATAGATTGCCGCAAGCCTAACCCATGTCACGTTTTCTCCAGCCAGAGCTGAGCAAAACCTGCTAACTCATCTTCCTGTTTTTTCCTCCTATTCCCTCCAAAAGTATAAATTTGAATACATATAATTTCTATGAAATATATTTTATATAGTTTTAAAATTCTTCTTCACATAGTAGTGAATGATTGTCTAAAAGTAAAAATCAGATCTTCATACGTATCTGTTCAGAAACCTGGTGGTTATCCCCTGCAGAAGTTTCTTAACCTGCTTCCATCAATAGAATTTGGGGGGTTTTCTTTTTATTTTGTATTGTCTCTATCCATTTCAGTTCCAGCTGTCAGTGTTTCTACCAATATAATAATTTTTAAGACTCTGTGGTATACCTGTGAATCACGTTGGAGTTCAAACCTTTGGATAAAATCCACTTCTAGAAACTTCTTTAAGATAAACCTTTCTCTATGTTGGCCTTCCCTGGAGATAGCTGAGGGACAGTATCATTTTTTTTTAAAGATTTTATTTATTTATTTGACAGAGAGAGACACAGCGAGAGAGGGAACACAAGCAGGGGGAGTGGGAGAGGGAGAAGCAGGCTTCCCGCGAAGCAGGGAGCCCGATGCTGGGCTCGATCCCAGGACCCTGGGATCATGACCTGAGCCGAAGGCAGATGCTTAACGACTGAGCCACCCAGGAGCCCCTGAGGGACAGTATCTTAAGTTTCTTAGAAACCCTACTGTTTGATCAAAGGTTCTCTGAGGTGCCATGTTTGTATGGTCTTGACAGCCCTTTATATGGTCTTGACAAATAATCTTTACTGCCACCCCGTCCCCCCGACTATCATTAGACCATGATTTCTTAGCAAGGCTTTGGGTTTTATCTTTGCCTAGAAACCATTTCTTAATTTTAGCATTGTTTGCCAACTAAGAAGCTTAGGATTTTCATTAAGTCCTGTCTCTTTTTGTTTAACAGTGTTTCCTTTAGGTTGTCCCTTACGTCTTTTGTTTTGCTGTAATCAGGAAAATGTTTGGAAATCTTTTTTTTTTTTACATTTTTTTATTTTTATTTTTTTATTGTTATGTTAATCCCCATACATTACATCATTAGTTTTAGATGTAGTGTTCCATGATTCATTGTTTGTGCATAACACCCAGTGCTCCATGCAGAACGTGCCCTCCTCAATACCCATCACCAGGCTAACCCATCCTCCCAACCCCCTCTCCTCTAGAATCCTCAGTTTGTTTTTCAGAGTCCATCATCTCTCATGGTTCGTCTACCCCTCCGATTTCCCCCCCTTCATTCTTCCCCTCCTGCTATCTTCTTCTTCTTCTTTTTTTTTTTTCTTAACATATATTGCATTATTTGTTTCAGAGGTACAGATCTGAGATTCAACAGTCTTGCACAATTCACAGCGCTTACCAGAGCACATACCCTCCCCAGTGTCTATCACCCAGTCACCCCATCCCTCCCACCCCACCCGGAAATCTCTTTAACTAGATCACTTGATTCGCCACATTTTCTACTTTCCACACGACCGCAGATAACAGCATTGCTAAACTTTCTGCCATATACACCAAGGATCCCTTTTCCTTCACTCTGCTTTGAGTCCCCACTATCAGCCTTTCAAAAGCCATCACGCTTCTACCTAAAGTCTGTTCAAGGTACTTGAGGTTTTCACTCTCCTCTTCTCAAAGCCCTTCCATCTTCTCAGTGCCTGGTTCCAAAGCCTTTTTAGGTATTTGTTACAGCAGCAGGACATCTCCATTACCAAACTCATTAGTTACATTAGTGGTCTCTGGCTGTGTAACAAAGTATCCCAAACTTAGTGGTTTAAAACAACAAACACTTATTATTATCTCTCTCTCTTTCCTCTCTTTTTTTTTTTTTTTTTGGTGGCTCATGAATTTGGGAGTGGCTTAGCTGGTAAGTTCTGGTTTGAGGTCTCTCATGAAGTTGCTGTCAAGAAGTTGGTCTGGGCTGCTAATCATCTGGAAGCTTACCTGGTGGTAGATGATTCATTTCCTCTACAGCTAATTCACATGGCTGATGGCAGAGGGCCTCTCGTACTCACTGGCTCTTAGCAGAATGCATTTGTTCCTCACCACATGTTCCTATCCATGTTTGCATGAGTGTCCTCACAATATGGCAACTGGCTCCCCAAGAATGAGTGTTCCAGGGGAGCAAGATGGAAGCTTTAATATCTCTGATGACCTGGCTTCCTAAGTCACATACCATTATTTCTGAATTGTTGTGTTTCTTACACAAGTTAGCACTATTCATTTGGACAGGATACTATTCAAAGGTATATGTGTCAAAAGAAAGGAATGATTGCAGGCTTGTTAGCGCAAGGATATTGCTTTTTTGCTCTTGCTTTTACCTTCTGATTCTACCTGGGTCATTTTCAGATCTTTGCAAGGGTAACACCTAATCCTTTGAGTATCTGATCAAATGCCACCTTCTCAAACCATTCTTCCTTTCCCACCATATCTTGTATTTCCCCATACTTTCTTTTATATCATGCTATTTTCTTCACACATTTTATTTTTTGAAATCATTATTCAAATGTATTTGCCTACTTATTTATTTAATTGTCATTGCTTTTTATTTTCCACTACAAGGATGTAAACTTTCTGAGGGCAGGAACCTTGTCTTTTGTTTTCATTGCTCTATCATCAGTGTTTCCAGTAAGGCTGATACTTAAGATTTATCCAATAAATATATGTTCAGTCAATAAACAAAGGTATTCCGTAAGAGTTATAAATGACTTACTATCTTTTTAGAATGGTCTATTTCAAAAAAGGATTTAAGTCAGTATGGAAAAACTATGGAAATATCCAATAAAGAAAGTATGTAATTAATAAGAAACATATTCTGAGCTTCTTCAGGGTTGAAATGTATCACAGTGTTATACAGATCCTCTGTTTTCAATGAAGAGCTCTCTGTTTTCCAAATGGAGCCACATAAGAAGGGATTTTTTTAGCCAAACAGGATTTAAAAGGCCCTACCTTTTCCTACATGAACACAGGACACATATTAGGGAACTAAGGTACAGAGTGCACAGATTACAAACTAACATGGAACTGCATGGGCAGAGTGACATGGACATGGCAGAAAGCCAACATTGTTCAGAAAATACTAGAAGGCCACCTGAGAGAGCCTCATTGCTTAAAGTAAATGTTTAGCAATTGGAAATGCAAAGGAAATGAAAACACTACAAACTACCACACAGCTGTGTGAAAAGATCAAGGACCTAATGAAGAGGACCAAGAGAACTGAGCAATATAAGTGTGAGAAAAATTCAAAATTGTCTTATTATTTACTTACTCTGCAGTGTGTCAGATAATTTCATTGACCTAGAGGTGGAGTAATTATGCATTAGTCAGGATGTTTTGAATATGAGTCACAGAAGTACAATTAAAACTAGATTAAGCACACACACATATATTTTTTGACTATTGTAATCTGGAAAGATACCATGGTAGCTCATTACTGTAAAAAAAAAAAAAAAAGGAAAAAAGAAAGAAACCCTCAAAAAATACGCCCTTGGACTACACAACTTGAAGCCAAATGTCCCTTATGTCTGTTTGCCTTTCTTCTCTGTTCAATTCTGCTTCTTTTAAGTCGTATTATTCTCCTTCTTTGTTTCTTCAAGTCCCACTACCACTTCTTAGAGCATGTTTTTTTTCAAATTCCCTGTAATTTAGGTAATAGGCTAAATGATACACCCCAGGATCAGAGATAACATGCAAGCAACTAAATTTCATCTTGAAAATTTGCAACTGACACACAAAACTTACTTCAATGTTGAGTCTTGAACTTGGAAGTCATGAGGCTCCAGAGAAGCTATTTTCAGCCAAAACTGAGAAAAAGGAGAGAATGTTCATATATAGTGGAAGAGATCATGAAAGACAGGAATTCTGATACTCCTAGTGGTGGTGAATTGATTTGTAGCACACCAATCCTTATAACAAAAACAATTGCAAAAACTGGACAAAACACAATAGTAATCTGTTTGAAATATTACTAAGCTATTAAAATAGCCAGTGCTTAATGGGTCACCATCTCTGGGAGAAGAGAGACTCATTGTGGTAAGCATGCCACTCCATACTGCTTTTGCCTCAATCCTTTTGCTGATTCATAAGCAGTGTTGGTGACATACTACTAAATCAAGCAGAAGGAGTTGACTAAAAAGGTGGAAGCTGAGTATAGCTGTTCAGTGTCTCATGGAACTGGGAAGTAAAATTTAGATGTGCAGGGCTCGCAAGGCAGCTCAAGGTTGAAGGGCCAATATTTTGAAGAGAGGGGAAGCTCAGAGAAGTAAACCTGACATTCTAAGCTGCTTTCCCCAGAAGCATTTGTCATTTATAAATCAAACAGACTGAGACCTTGGGGGACCAAGCAGAAAACAGTTGCCAAGAGGCTGAAAACCTTGGTTACCAGTAGTCTCATTGTGCTGAGAGATAAAAATTGGAGCTAAGAGCCTACCAAAGTCAAAAGATCCTAATAAACAGCTCAGCCTTCAGTTGGGACATTCGAACAACTAGATGGATCAGTCCTTTAATAAAGGCTAAAATGCAGTCCCAAACCAATTTAGGGTAAAATTGGATAAAGCTGACCTACTCCATTCTAACATTCTGCAAGAATCTAAAGAAAATCTTCTCTTGGAGGAAGGCCATATTTGTTTCCAAACCCTCTCAATTTTTCTTAAAAATTCCAGCCTTCAATCAAAATTTACAAGGCACGACAAGAGATAGGACCAACAGAAAAAGCAGATAATAGAACCATAGATTATCTAGACATTTGGGTTATCTCACAGGGACTTAAAAATAACTTATAAGAGTGCCTGGGTGGCTCAGTCAGTTAAGCATCTGCCTTCGGCTCGGGTCATGATCCTAGGGTCCTGGGATCGAGCCCCACATCCGGCTCCCTGCTCCGTGAGGCACCTGCTTCTCCCTCTCCCTCTGCCTGCCACTCCCCCTGCTTGTTCTCTCTCTGTCAAATAAATAATAAAATCTTTAAAATAAAATAACTTATAGTTATTTGCATATTTATCTATATTATGTAAATATTTATATATTTATATTTATAACTAAGATATTTTAAAGTCCAAAAAATAATGATTCAAAAAGTAGATGACAAGGGCGCCTGGGTGGCTCAGTTGGTTAAGCGACTGCCTTCGGCTCAGGTCATGATCCTGGAGTCCCGGGATCGAGTCCTGCATCAGGCTCCCTGCTCAGCAGGGGGTCTGCTTCTCCCTCTGCCCTCTTCCCTCTCGTGCTCTCTGTCTCTCATTCTCTCTCTCAAATAAATAAATAAAATCTTTAAAAAAAAAAAAAAAAGTAGATGACAAGATGGAGACTTTCCTCTGAGAAAGGGAATCTGTATCAAAGAAATTAAGTGAAAATTTTGGACCTGAGAAACGCTATACTTAATATACAATATATAATACAATATAATACAATACAATATAATTTTATAGCATAGTAACATGTTATTGTGGTTTTAATTTGTGTTTCTCTTGCTGGGAGAATGTGGAGCAAGTAGAAAAGCCATACACT
Organism: Neomonachus schauinslandi; assembly: GCF_002201575.2. Lineage (NCBI taxonomy): Eukaryota > Metazoa > Chordata > Mammalia > Carnivora > Phocidae > Neomonachus > Neomonachus schauinslandi. The sequence continues at coordinate 18,071,466 of NC_058409.1, forward strand.
GTTTGTAGACCTACCTTGTAAATTTGTCTAGCAGGATCTACTAAAGTGGAATATGCACATAGCTTACGATCAAGGATTTCTACTCCAAAGTATATATCCAACAGATATGCACAAGTGTGTGCACTAGAGACAAGTTAAAGATTGTGTACAGGAGCAGTTTTTTTTTAATAGGGAAAAATGAAAAACCAAATTTCCAACCACAGTAGAAAAGATAAAGTGTGGCATATTTGTACAAAAGAATACCATGTAACAATGAAAACAAATGAAACTAAACATAACATTAAGGATGACTCCCACAAATATAATATTGGGTGACAGAGGTCAGGAATAAAAGACTACATATAACATAGTTTCATTTTTAGGACATTCAGAATCAAGCAGAACTAATTTATGATCAAAGTTCACCTTTGGAGAGGACAGCACTGTGGGTACAATCTTATTTACTAGTCTGGATGATGATTTCACTGGTGAGTTCATCTTGTGAAAACTTATTGAACTGTACACTTAAGACTTTTATATGTCAATAAAATAATTTATATGGTGGGGGGGAAGTGAAGATACAAGCCCATGCAAGCCCAGCATGAGATCCAGGGTGCATCCTGAGCTCCAACTGACTCTCCTGTTCATGCTTTGGTTTCTCTGAAGCCTAGTTGTTTTCTCTACCTTTGATTTTGTGAGATTCTTTTCCAATAATTTCCCTCTCCTGCACCACATCTTTTTTTGTAATAAGGTACCTAAATAAACCTTGAAAGTATTTCCTTAACATGGGACTCTTTTGAAAGAAAAATAGTAAAAAAAAAAAAAAAGATTTGCTAAGAATAACTGAACTCACACACTACTGAAATAGAGCCTATATATATTTTAATTCCATCTATTTAGTAACAAGAAGCTGAAAACTCTTTGAGCAAGATTCTGACCTACAATCCCTGAATAACACAATTTGTAAGAAACTTAAATGCAAACAAGCATCGAAATGAAATTTTTATAGAGCAATTTAATTGCTTTTTAAGAGCAGATTAACTAAAGTAAATTTAGTAAAAATGAATACATAATCTGAGCTTTTTTTTTTCATTCAGAGAATGAAAGCAAATGTTCTATTGCCCAAGCTCTAGAAAGAACCTCTGGAAATTCATTTCCAAAATAAAATGATGTTGATCAGAAAAGAGATAAATTAGGTAGAGATTAAAGTGTCCAGACTAATGTGTTCATGATGCAAGGTGATTAGCAATGACCATGAATGGGCCATAGTTCCTAAGGATTTTGAGAATCAAATGATCAACTACATTTGATTCTATTTGGTCCATATGTCCATCTGAAATAGTTTAATTCCAAAGATGTTTTCAACTGATCATGTTTACCTAAGGAGGCTTAACTTATATGGCCTTAATATAGGTGACTTTGTTGGAAACCCCCATTGATTCTTTTGGATGAGATGGTTATACCAATGAAGTAACTCCAGCAAGAAACCAAGGTAAGTGGAAACATTGCTAACTTGAAATTCCTGAACATCAGGTCTTTTACTTTGTAAAGGGATTAGACTGCTGAGTTGCAAGAGGCTTATTGCAGCTTGTTATTAATTTAACATTTCAAATTTAACATTTCAAAGCATCTATTCACGAAATTCTATTTAATTGAATATTAATGTGCAAATGTTTAAGACACCTCCACATAAAATATCTCTATTAACCCTCAAAAAATTGCTGTAAAAAGGGAAAAATAAATGTCAGGCTCATTTTTTCAGATTAAAGTTTGGGTACTTTTTCAAAGGACATGGTGTCCATAATGGGCAGAACTAGAACTGGACCACAGGTTTCTTCCCTTCTAATAAAGTCTTCTTGTCAGTACTTTGTGTTGATAGGTATCAGCTAGATATTGTACAAATTCAGTTCAATCCAGTCTCTTTATAGGAATTGTCTTCTATGTAACCCACATCTGTAATCACCATTTAAAAAAACAAAACAGGGCGCCTGGGTGACTCAGTCGGTGAAGCACCTGCCTTCAGCTCAGGTCATGATCCCTGGGTCCTGGGATCAAGTCTTGCTTTAGGCTCCCTCCTCAGTGGGGAGTCTGCTTCTCCCTCTCCCCCTCGTGCTTTCTCTCTTTCTCTCAAATAAATAAATAAATAAAAACTTTAAAACAGGGGCGCCTGGGTGGCTCAGTCGTTGGGCGTCTGCCTTCGGCTCAGGTCACGATCTCAGGCTCCTGGGATCGAGCCCCGCATCGGGCTCCCTGCTCAGCGGGAAGCCTGCTTCTCCCTCTCCCACTCCCCCTGCTTGTGTTCCCTCTCTCGCTGTGTCTCTGTCAAATAAATAAATAAAATCTTTAAAAAACAAAAAAACTTTAAAACAAACAAACAAAAAACAACAGTTTATATTAATACAAAAGCAAGTAAGTTGTTATATTAACTCCTTTGTTACTAGAATTTATAATTTCATGTCAATAAACTTACATCATAGATCTTTCCAGCCAGAAGGAGGAAAATTTAATATTTTTCATATCAATAGCGAACAGACGTTCTGTTTGATTTATTTTGGTTCCGACTGTGAAATTTCTGTGCATGTGCAGAATGACAGGACTCTAGAACACCCCTACACTAAGGTTCATGGAGTGAACCACTAGATCTCTGCACTTAGCTTCCATTTTCCATTGTTGGTTTGTCACTGACCTTCCCAGATCTGAGTTTCTCCTCTCCCTGCCTCTCACTGAGCACTTCCTTCCCTGGGCTGCACTGCAGTATGCACACAACACAGGGAACAAGGAAAAGATGTTAAAAAAAAAACAAACCTCATAATAAAGTAAAACCCCATCTTGAATGCAAGGAGCCCAGTTTTGAAATCAATGTCTTGCTAAACCTTGCTACCAGTTGGATTTTCCACCTCCTCCAGGAAGTTTTTGACGTTCTCTCGGCTAAGCTTGGTCCACCTTATATTTCAGTTATTTATATCCATCCCATCTCAGTTGCTTGATGGTGCAGCGCCTGATGGCGGAGTTTTGTTTTTGCTCATTTTTGTATCTAACAGAGGGCCTAAGAGAGAAGCTTTCACGCGAGCCTCCCTTTAAGCCTATGGCTCCAGGCCTGAGGAGGTAGATTTTGCCGTCCAAACATTGATTTGCCATCACCGCTCACTTTTTCTCATCTCTTTTTCAGGCATCTGGGTCAGTATTTCTCACTGGTCAATCCCAGTGGCTTGAACTCTTACTATTTAATCCTTCTCAACCAAAGAGTCTTCTTTGGGGAATTAGGGGTGGGGCTGGGGGTGGATACTGGCAGACAGAAAGCGTGCATCCAGAAAATGCTAAAAGGCTTGACGTGAACAGGAAATTATAACTATGCCATATTCAAGTGGATTTTTTAACCTCCTAAAATGTGTTTCTCCATTTCCCAATCACAAAAGCCAGTGTAAACTATTTCATTCTGCAATTACAGGATGAAGAACCAAAAACAGCATAGCCTTAGGCAAGAAGTGAGCATCCTCACACTGTACCCTCATTAGTGAGGATAAATGTGCCATCTCTGGGCAACCCATTATGTATCCTCTATTTGTGTATTAATTAAAAAGAAAGCTTGGTGGTATAGCATGAATCTATATGACAGAGAACCATACAATTCTCTACCTCCGAAAAATAGTGTTAAAAAAGCAATTTTAGGGTCTAATTAAAAAGGCCTCTATTTTCCTACTACATTACACAGCACATATGGCCCCCATGCTGCCTCTGGAACACGTTTTGTTTCATTCCAGAAAGATCGCTGCTGTTAAAACACTGGTTTTTGGATGGTGTTTGGAGAGCAGAGAGAGGAAGGGAGGGTTCTCAAGAAGAGGAGGGATTTCCATTGTTTCCAGAAAATCGCTACAATATGTGTATGTAGGTGTATGTTTTCTGAGTATTTCCCACACGTTTTCAAGACTCTTGTTTCCCACCTCTGATTTTTTCCCCCCATTTTCTGCCTCGCCTGCTCATCGCTAACGTAAACAGATGGGATCCCCCAAATGTGAGGAACGTGATCAGACAGTGACTCCACAGGAAAAATGGAGAGCTTCTTTGCAAATGGCAGATGAAAGTGTTCCCAAACTCAGTTCAGAAAGCAAAGGCAGAACTTTTTGTTCTCATTTTCTTTTTTTTTTTTTCAAATGACAGAAACGGACTTAAATACAAAATCTGGCCATGTTTTGTTCCTATGATGATGCCTAAAAGATTGACTGACATACGCTTAAAGGAGGCTTTGAGACTGCTTTCCTCAGGACAATTGGAAAAACACTGAAAGGCAATTTGTTTGAAACAGTGTATGTTGAAGTTATACTGACACAGATAAGAGGACACCCAGAATATCGGCTGTTGCCCACGGACTCAACTTGGATGCTTTCAGCTCCTCATCATTAATCTGGAAAGGTTTTCACTTTCATAGGGTGGATAGCTGGGCGTTGCGACGTGCGTTCTTTGAGAGACAAAGGACAAAGGGGGCTCCCCTTCTCCAAGTTTTATAGAAGAAACGTTTCAAAATACGATAAAGTGTGAAGTATTTGTCCTTATTCTTCCCAGACCCACTACTCACTTTCATCAGCAGAAGTAATTTTGATTATGTCAGGATCTGAACCATTTTTTTTTTAAGATTTTTTTTATTTATTTGAAAGAGAATGAGATAGAGCATGAGAGGGGGGAGGGCCAGAGGGAGAAGCAGACTCCCCGCCGAGCAGGGAGCCCGATGCGGAACTCGATCCCGGGACTCCAGGATCATGACCTGAGCCGAAGGCAGTGGCTTAACCGACTGAGCCACCCAGGCGCCCCTGATCTGAACCATTTTTGGCAAAGGAGAACTAAGTGCTTTTTAGGTTTAAATACTTAAATAAATAAATGGAAATCAGGAAGGCATATTTTCCAAATAGATAAGATCATTTCTTAAAAATGTTGATCAACTCAGAGCTACAGCCTCATCTGTTAAACCTAGGCATTTTCAAATTTATGGCATCTTTTGAGCAAAATCACGTTGCTTGAATGTGCAGCTTGTATAGGTAATTAGAAACTTACCAGTCGGGCGCCTGGGTGGCTCAGTGGTTAAGCGTCTGCCTTCGGCTCAGGTCATGATCCCAGGGTCCTGGGATCGAGCCCCGCATCGGGCTCCCTGCTCAGCGGGAAGCCTGCTTTTCCCTCTCCCACTCCCCCTGCTTGTGTTCCCTCTCTCGCTGTCTCTCTCCCTCTGTTGAAAAATAAATTAAAAATCTTTAAAAAAAAAAAAAAAAGAAAGAAACTTATCAGTCAAGAAATGGCGGTTTGCATCCATGACCTCCTGTTTAAGAATGGCACAGTCCACTCTCCCCATACTGATTCCATCTACCGTAGGGTAGAAGTAAAACTGGAATTGCCAGCCATCTTTGAGGTCCACAATTTCTGAGAACCAGCTTAGCTTCCAGTCTACACCAGCCTCAAGATTTTAGTCCCTAAGAAAGGCATTTATATATAATTACGTGTTGCAATTTTTGAAGGCCATCCTTCATGACATTTAATCCATATTCCTGGTCTCTTCCATCTAATACTGCTTTCAGACCAGTTATATGTGAATCAGCCACTGTAGATGATTTAGGAGCACGGATTTTGGGTTCGAAAATAGATATAAGGCTTGAAAGAAAGAGATTTTTTCCCCCACAAAATTATAGCTATTAGGGATCCTTAACCATGCTCAGCTCCACCTCCTGTACCCGTCCTCCACCCCACTTCCGCCTAAGGTGCTTTAATTTGATCTTTGTTGTACATGCTGCTTGAAAGACGAAGCCCTCTGGTGATAGCAATAATCACGATAAAAGAAAGAGAGAAAACCTGAAACCAGAGTGGGCTCTTTATTGTCCCTGCACCTGTGCAGAGAAAAGAACTATGATGTCAAGTGCACGATTAATCTTTCATATTTTCCTTTCTTTAAAACCCACCCTCATGCCCTTTCTGGAATTTCTTTGTAAGGAAAACACCCATGTCTTCTCAAGTACTGTTTTTAGGTAAACTCTTTTTAATCATAGTTATTAAAAAGAATTTTGCCCCCAGAGAAATGAGACGCTGAATTTGAGTAGTTACCCTGGGTCCACTGAAACGGAGCCTTCTTTTGGTTCAAAAGATTGCTATGCTTTAAAAAATGGTAAAATCACTTGCTACAGATTGTATGCTGTAAAATAAAAGGTAATCAATACCATAGCCCCCTTCATCTCAGAGGCCCGTGTTGCCATTCTGGAAAAAAAGAACTCTTAGTAAGAGATACCACATTGCCGTACTGAAAAGCGTGAGAACAGTTATTGTCTTTTTACCATTTATCTTCACTCCCAAAGGCTCTGAAGCAACAAGCAGCCCTGATTTGATTTTGTATCTATCACCACATAACTATGGGGAAGGACGAAACTCAGCCACACAGTCTGTTCTTTTCCTTATGTAAGCTGTTTTATTGCCATCATAATCACTGAGAGTGACCCCCCTCTCCCATCTGTTGATTTTTTTTCCTTTGCTGAAACAGTGCTTAGGTTTCAAAAATACTGATCTCAAAATCATTAACCTAGAAAGAACCTGGCCTTCATCCACTCCATTTATGGGATGTTAAAGCAGTCTCAAGGGTTTGCTAAAATAAACTAACAGGCTGTAGAGGAGAGGAACACACCATCTGGCCAAGCCAGTGAGGCTAAGAATATATAGCCTAGGTAGTTACTTTAGGTGAATCGATTACAACACATGGAAATGAGAGCAAGTTTGGATATTTTTTTTTCTTCACCCTGTGAATCTTCTAACAGTCTGAACGATGGACTAATCAGCTGGAAGGAAGAGGAATCCAGAGCTGATGTAAAGAAATGATACGTGAGGGCTGGGACCTTGGTGACTTACGATTCCTAAAGACCTCTACTGTGCAGCGAAGATGGAAATTCTCGTGCTTTATGGACGGACTTGTCGGAGGGGCTGAGGGTAAATAACATTTTCGTACACTGAATCGTTCAGTCCACGAGGGAGTGTGAAAGGAAACCTGCATTGAAATCTCTTTATGCCCCATTCATTTACATTTTGTGAACATGGATAGCTTACTCTCTTTCCCTCTCTCTCAGATTTAAGAAGAAAACTTGCCCTGAGACCTAGATTTTATCAATTAAGAAATATTCCTCAAGGGAAAACAGCTTATAAATGGCCACTTTATTTCCACCGTTCAGAATCAGGACAAATCTCTTCACGTTTTCTTCATTTTCTCATCTCCCAGCTACGGATCAAGCCAAACTGATGGGGTTCTGCCCTTGTCATTCAACGGCAACAGGAGCTTCTTTTTTGCCAAATACAAATTCACACAACTTCACATCGAATTATGTAAGTTCTCAGGATCATCCAACGTCATTGTCTCCTCCTTCTCCTAACATGATCTTACCCTTGCTTTCAGGGCCAGCTTATGGGCCTTTCCATAAGCTAATCATCTTTTTTTGATGACATTAGAAATCATCACTATGCAAGACAGAGAGGTTAAGTAAAAGCCCGGTGATCAATCTTTCTTTCTTCCTCTCTTCCTTTCTTTCCTTCTTTCTTTGAGTATGCTTGACACACAGTGTTACACTAGTTTCAGGTGTACAACACAGTGATTGAATGACTGTATGTTATGCCATGTTCACCACAAGAGTAGCTTCCATCTAAAAGTAAAAACCCAATAATCCTGAATTTAAAAGGACAATACCAGTATGAACATGTGATGCATCTCCTAGCTGTAACCACAGTGCCCAACCCAATAACAATGAGTACCCAGTCTGTGTTCTCTAAATATCATTTTCAACTAAAAGGGACTGGGATTCCTAAGAGAAATGGTTGATTTCAGGTATAAAGCAAGAAATGTGTCCAAATTACCCAGAAACCAAACTGAAGAGGCTTTTTGCAACATTAAATGAAATAATGGATCTACACAGTGATCATCTGTGATTGTTAATATCAGAAAAAGCAAGACAGCCAGACATTTTGTGCCTCTTGATGGAAATATTGACCACCATGGGTGAAACATTCTGGGCCAAGAAAAAATAAATATTCAAAGTCTAGTAAAAACCTATAGATTCAACTACTAATTTACAGGAAACAACAGGGAAAGAGAAGATAATGGGGTAAATGACACCATGGAGATGCAATCAGAAAAATACAGATTGTGAGAATCTCCGTAAGACCATAAATTTAATTTATCAACAAATAAACTGTAAGGGGCAAAAAGGAGAGGAAAAGGAAAGAAACGTAAGAGAAAAGTCAACTAATTATAAAGTATGGACCTTATTCAGACCTTGATTGGTAACCAATTTATCGATAGGCAAGGAAATTGAAACACTGACTCAATATGGGATAATTTTAGAAATTTCTGTTGTTTTAGTTGTGATAATGGCATTGTGATTATATTTTTAGGAAGAGTTCTCAACTTTTAAAATTCCATATTGAGTAATGATGGAAATTATATGTGATCCGGGGTTTGCTTCGAAATAATCTAGTAGTGGTGGTGGTGGTGGTGGGGAGTGGGGGAGCAGGGAAGGGATGGATATGGTTGAAACAAGACTGGCCAGGAGTTAATGGTTGTAGAAGTTGGGTTAAGGGCACACAGGGATCCACTGTATTAGTCTCTACTTCTGTGCACATTTTAATCCCTAATAAAAAAAAAGTTTTAAAAAATCCATATGCTGATGTTGACCGAATCTGTATTAGCCCTGCCTCTCTTCTGCACAAAGGAGCTATATATCACTATCCATTGACATCTAAGGGCTTATAGGAAACTCAGACTTAATGTACACAAAACATAACTCAAATACCATAAGTCCCGCTAAAATAATAACAACAACAAGAGCAATAAAGCCTGTTTTCTATTTGTGTTTCCCATCTCAGTAATTTTTGCAGCATACACCCAATTGCTCAACCCAGAAACCTGGGTGGAAGCCTTGATTCTTCCCTCTTCCAAACCTCTTCATCCAGTCCATTACCACGACTTCTTAGTTCTTCCTCCAGCAATTATTAAAATGAATCCAAATCCATCTCCTCTGCCCCCTTCATAATCTAGGCTACCATCATCTCTCACACAGACTACAGCCACCCATATATTGGTTGTGGTGGATAGAGAAGTCAGTAAAAATAATTAAAAAATGCTCTCATTATCCATCCCTGGCCAGAAGACAGGAAAAGCTCACTGTCCTGGCATTCTTCACTCTGGAGGTGGGTCTTCACGCTGGTGTTAGGCTCTATGCTGTGATCTCCACTAGCCTCTGATTTGTCCAGTGTTGGATTCACATCACTAGTGGCTTGCTTTTCATAAGAGAAGACAAAGACGCTGAATCAGACCTCAAATGTAATCTGAGCAAACAAGATGAGCACTTTTGTGGTTCCATAACTTAACGAGGGCCCAGGGTTCCCACAGTGTCTAGTCCTGGCTCCTGTCCATCAGAATAGACCTTCACCATTCCCTTTCTTTCAGGTTTCATATTCTGAGAAGCAAAAACCCTAGTATTATTGTTTCAACTGCTTTATCTCACTTAAAGAAAATTTCATTTAATTAACACCAGATGTGAAAAAATATTTACGGCCTGATTACACGAACCAGCAAAAAAATTATCTAATTTCTTTATTCAAAAGAGCATATTAAAAACCCAAACCTGTTCGACATCTCAACGTGTACAATTAGTACGATTGTAATTTTTTTCTTTTTTCAAGAGAAATAATCATAACTATTCATTAGGAAATTTCTTGTATAAAGAATTAAATAAAATCATGAGCCATTAATCTATAAAGGGCCATCTTGGGATAGTGCGAAGTCTTATAATTCTTAGGACACAGGATTGAAATCCCACTCGACCATCACCAGTTCCATGCATTTAGACAAGTTATATAAATGCTCTCTGCCTCCATTCCTTCATTTGGAAAATGAAAATAATAAAACCAATCCACAGGTTTACAGCGAGGATTAAATGAATTAATAAAAGTAGAATGGTTACAGCAGTGCCTGTCATCTCATGAGCACTCAATAAGTGGAAGCTATTATTAGTTGCAGTACAACCCTAAAAGTATTTAAGAAATTTATTAGAGAACAAACATGACAGTCCATAAACCATCTGTGTTATTGTCAAAGACAAAATAATTGATTGGGCCCAAGGTCTGATACGGTACAGTAACTCATGTGTTACTGAGTTTCCAGACTGGAGGTTTTACATAATTGGAGTGGTCGGGGCTTCTTGTCAAAGCAGAACTTGGTATTGTCCACCTATCTCAACAGCAGATACAGAGGACCCCCTACCTGGAAGACGTGATTTGGGGATTTCAGACATAAAGATATCATAGTTTATATCCCTACAGGGACAGGAATTCCCCTTTCAGGCCACTCTGATGATAAAGTGATACTTGCAGAAGCACTTTGCATAGCTTCTGATATATAGCAGGTGTAGAATACCATGGGACGCCTCCATTTTCCCATACAGTTAAATTTCTCAAAGCACCAATGCAAAAAAGAGCCTGAAGAGCCACCTGCCAAGAGTTTCCAAAATATGTTCTGTGGACCACTTCTCCTCTATTGCCTCAACCTCCACTTCAACCCTCACCCCTGCCAGCAAAGATTTCCAAGTTTGCTTAGCTTGGGAAGTATTGCATCTTTATGGGTAGGACAGAGTTTACAATACTCAGAAGCATATTAAATGAAGTGGGGAAGGAAGCTGCTTCAATTTTAAGTTATCTATTTATCTCTTGGTAAACTGTGCTGTAGTAGTGGGAACCACATTTACAAATCTTCCTTGCCTAAGGGAAGAGCTGCTGGAAACTGGAGGATAGCAAGAGGGGAGAATCCAGTAGGTTCTCACTTCCCTTCCGTGATGTCTGCTTCAGGGGCTGTATCTCCACAGTGATTCCAGGGCCACTGGAAAAACCCTTCCTTTCATGATCCCATCTCTTGAAGACAGCCCCAGAATGGGTCCAGCTCCTGCCAAGTGGCCCAGGCTCTGGAAGTGCCACTTGGTTGGTGGTGGCACTTTCTGTTATATAGCTAATCTCTGCAATACTCCACAGTCCCGGTACATGTCTCAGCTCTTCTACAGCTTTGTTAACAAATCCCTATATTACAGTCCCTCTATTTGTTCTATTTTGCTATTAGAACCCTGATAATGCCACGAGTATTTCCCAATGTACGTAACTCTGAAAAAGTTTTGTATTGTAAAAGCTGTTTCCATCCTTACTGGGGATACAGTCTGAGCTTTTGGGGAGTGTCCGAGCCACTCAAAAGGCAAAGCAGATTTGGACAGGTCAGATATTTTGAAAATACATATACCTTTAAATATTTATTGTATTTATTTATTTATTGTATATAATTTATATATATTTATATATAAATGTTTATTAAATATATATATGTGTGTATATATATGTACACCCCCCCACACACACACATATATATATATATTCTGCTGTTCTCCCGTGATGAAATTAAGAAGTTGCTCAATAGATTCCACCCCACTTTGTCCTATGAAGTCAGAACCTTCATCTCATTTCAAATAATGGCTTTTCCCAAAGGAAGTGTCTCCTTTCAGGATATCATAATAAGCTAATGGACTGAGTGATCAATGTTGTGTGCAGTGGAACATTAGAAATGTGCCATAAAATATGGAAAACAATTTAGCCACTCTCTAATGCAGGCAATTCTTGTAAAAACTATACATGAAAAACATGTACCCAACCATTTTTTCATGCCTTACGACAAGATTAGATGCAATAAAAACCTTGTCTTAGCAAATCAGCACGTTAGAGGATGCTGTCAGCAATAACTTTGCAAAGACATGTCCATTACCAAAGAGGGGCATTATCCTAAATTTACTCTCATTGAAGATTGATGTCTGCTATAAGCCACCATCTGTCTCTAGATTCTGTGGTATTACAATGCTGTCACTCCACACAGTGTGAGCAGTTTGTGGCTTCTTGTTTTCTTTCCACTTTTTATCGTTTCAAATTGGAAGATGGACAGGCAATTGTCAGAACAAAACAACAAAGTATGACTCACCATGTGAAGGGTAAGGATCAAGTCCAAAAATTTTTTTCTCATAAGTAAGATGAACAATGCATAAAACGAATTGTTTGAAGGTGATTACCTAAGAGTGATCTATCCTAGTGATTATCAGCTATTTTGAGGCAAGAAAGTATATTTTAGCACACTTGGTCAATTTCACAAATTCCCCAAACTAAATACCTGAGTGAGACTTTTACCAAGCAAGTAATAATTTTTTTGATTTGAGTATCTTTTTTTTTTTTTTTTTTTTTTTTTTTTTTTTTTTTTTT
>NC_058409.1:18083838-18173230 GCF_002201575.2 Neomonachus schauinslandi
GAGGGGGGCCAGTATGCACACATGCACCTGTGCATCACATTTTTTTTAAATTTTTTATTCTTATGTTAATCCCCATACATTACATCATTAGTTTTAGATGAAGTGTTCCATGATTCATTGTTTGTGCATAATACCCAGTGCTCCATGCAGAACGTGCCCTCCTCAGTACCCACCACCAGGCTAACCCATCCTCCCACCCCCCTCCCCTCTAGAACCCTGTTTGTTTTTCAGAGTCCATCGTCTCTCATGGTTCGTCTACCCCTCCGATTTCCCCCGCTTCATTCTTCCCCTCCCGCTACCTTCTTCTTCTTCTTCTTTTTTTTTTTTTCTTAACATATATTGCATTATTTGTTTCAGAGGTACAGATCTGAGATTCAACAGTCTTGCAAAATTCACAGCGCTTATCAGAGCACATACCCTCCCCAGTGTCTATCACCCAGTCACCCCATCCTTCCCACCCCACCCCCCACTCGAGCAACCCTCAGTTTGTTTCCTGAGATTAAGAATTCCTCATATCAGTGAGATCATATGATACATGTCTTTCTCTGTTTGACTTATTTCACTCAACATAATACCCTCCAGTTCCATCCACGTCGTTGCAAATGGCAAGATCTCGTTCCTTTTGATGGCTGCATAATATTCCATTGTATATATATACCACATCTTCTTTATCCATTCATCTGTTGATGGACATCTTGGCTCTTTCCACAGTTTGGCTATTGTGGACATTGCTGCTATAAACATCGGGGTGCACGTACCCCTTCGGATCCCTACTTTTGTATCTTTGGGGTAAATACCCAGTAGTGCAATTGCTGGATCATATGGTAGCTCTATTTTCAACTTTTTGAGGAACCTCCATACAGTTTTCCAGAGTGGCTGCACCAGCTTGCATTCCCACCAACAGTGTAGGAGGGTTCCCCTTTCTCCGCATCCCCGCCAACATCTGTCATTTCCTGACTTGTTAATTTTAGCCATTCTGACAGGTGTGAGGTGGTATCTCATTGAGGTTTTGATTTGGATTTCCCTGATGCCGAGCGATATTGAGCACTTTTTCATGTGTCTGTTGGCCATTTGGATGTCTTCTTTGGAAAAATGTCTGTTCATGTCTTCTGCCCATTTCTTGATTGGATTCTTTGTTCTTTGGGTGTTGAGTTTGATGAGTTCTTTATAGATTTTGGATACTAGCCCTTTATCTGATATGTCATTTGCAAATATCTTCTCCCATTCTGTTGGTTGTCTTTTGGTTTTGTTGACTGTTTCCTTTGCTTTGCAAAAGCTTTTTATCTTGATGAAGTCCCAATAGTTCATTTTTGCCCTTGCCTCCCTTGCCTTTGGCGATGTTTCTAGGAAGAAGTTGCTTCGGCTGAGGTCAAAGAGGTTGCTGCCTGTGTTCTCCTTTAGGATTTTGATGGACTCCTGTCTCACATTGAGGTCTTTCAACCATTTGGAGTCTATTTTTGTGTGTGGTGTAAGGAAATGGTCCAGTTTCATTCTTCTGCATGTGGCTATCCAATTTTCCCAACACCATTTGTTGAAGAGACTGTCTTTGTTCCATTGGACATTCTTTCCTGCTTTGTCAAAGATGAGTTGACCATAGAGTTGAGGGTCCATTTCTGGGCTCTCTATTCTGTTCCATTGATCTATGTGTCTGTTTTTGTGCCAGTACCATGCTGTCTTGATGATGACAGCTTTGTAATAGAGCTGGAAGTCCGGAATTGTGATGCCGCCGGCTTTGCTTTTCTTTTTCAACATTCCTCTGGCTATGCGGGGTCTTTTCTGGTTCCATACAAATTTTAGGATTATTTGTTCCATTTCTTTGAAAAAAGTGGATGGTATTTTGATGGGGATTGCATTGAATGTGTAGATTGCTCTAGGTAGCATTGACATCTTCACAATATTTGTTCTTCCAATCCATGAGCATGGAATGTTTTTCCATTTCTTTGTGTCTTCCTCAATTTCTTTCATGAGTATTTTATAGTTTTCTGAGTACAGATCCTTTGTCTCTTTGGTTAGATTTATTCCTAGGTATCTTATGGTTTTGGGTGCAATTGTAAATGGGATTGACTCCTTAATTTCTCTTTCTTCTGTCTTGTTGTTGGTGTATAGGAATGCCACTGACTTCTGTGCATTGATTTTATATCCTGCCACTTTACTGAATTCCTGTATGAGTTCTAGCAGTTTTGGGGTGGAGTCTTTTGGGTTTTCCACATAAAGTATCATATCATCTGCAAAGAGTGAGAGTTTGACTTCTTCCTTGCCAATTTGGATGCCTTTGATTTCTTTTTGTTGTCTGATTGCTGTGGCTAGGACTTCCAATACTATGTTGAATAGCAGTGGTGATAGTGGACATCCCTGCCGCGTTCCTGACCTTAGGGGGAAAGCTCTCAGTTTTTCCCCATTGAGAATGATATTCGCTGTAGGTTTTTCATAGATGGCTTTTATGATATTGAGGTATGTACCCTCTATGCCTATACTCTGAAGAGTTTTGATCAAGAAAGGATGCTGTACTTTGTCAAATGCTTTTTCTGCATCTATTGAGAGGATCATATGATTCTTGTTCTTTCTTTTGTTAATGTATTGTATCACACTGATTGATTTGCGGATGTTGAACCAACCTTGCAGCCCAGGGATAAATCCTACTTGGTCATGGTGAATAATCCTTTTAATGTACTGTTGGATCCTATTGGCTAGTATTTTGGTGAGAATTTTTGCATCCATGTTCATCAGGGATATTGGTCTGTAATTCTCCTTTTTGATGGGGTCTTTGTCTGGTTTTGGGATCAAGGTAATGCTGGCCTCATAAAATGAGTTGGGAAGTTTTCCTTCCATTTCTATTTTTTGGAACAGTTTCAGAAGAATAGGTATTAATTCTTCTTGAAATGTTTGGTAGAATTCCCCTGGGAAGCCATCTGGCCCTGGGCTTTTGTTTTTTGGGAGATTTTTGATGACTGCTTCAATTTCCTTAGTGGTTATAGGTCTGTTCAGGTTTTCTATTTCATCCTGGTTCAGTTTTGGTAGTTGGTACATCTCTAGAAATGCATCCATTTCTTCCAGGTTATTTAATTTGCTGGCATAGAGTTGCTCATAATATGTTCTTATAATTGTTTGTATTTCTTTGGTGTTGGTTGTGATCTCTCCTCTTTCATTCATGATTTTGTTGATGTGGGTCATTTCTCTTCTCTTTTTGATAAGTCTGGCCAGGGGTTTATCAATCTTGTTAATTCTTTCAAAGAACCAGCTCCTAGTTTCATTGATCTGTTCTACTGTTCTTTTAGTTTCTATTTCATTGATTTCTGCTCTGATCTTGATTATTTCTCTTCTCCTGCTGGGTTTAGGCTTTATTTGCTGTTCTTTCTCCAGCTCCTTTAGGTGTAGGGTTAGGTTGTGTACTTGAGACCTTTCTTGCTTCTTGAGAAAGGCTTGTATTGCTATATACTTTCCTCTTAGGACTGCCTTTGCTGCATCCCAAAGATTTTGAATAGTTGTGTTTTCATTTTCATTGGTTTCCATGTATTTTTTTAATTCTTCTTTAATTTCCTGGTTGACCCATTCGTTCTTTAGTAGGATGCTCTTTAGCCTCCATGTATTTGAGTTCTTTCTGACTTTTGTCTTGTGATTGAGCTCTAGTTTCAAAGCATTGTGGTCTGAAAATAGGCAGGGAATGATCCCAATCTTTTGGTACCGGTTGAGACCTGATTTATGACCTAGGATGTGATCTATTCTGGAGAATGTTCCATGGGCACTAGAGAAGAATGTGTATTCCGTTGCTTTGGGGTGGAATGTTCTGAATATGTCTGTAAAGTCCATTTGGTCCAGTGTGTCATTTAAAGTCTTTATTTCCTTGTTGATCTTTTGCTTAGATGATCTGTCCATTTCAGTGAGGGGGGTGTTAAAGTCCCCCACTATTATTGTATTGTTGTCGATGTGTTTCTTTGCTTTTGTTATTAATTGGCTTATATAATTGGCTGCTCCCATGTTAGGGGCATAGATATTTACAATTGTTAGATCTTCTTGTTGGATAGATCCTTTAAGTATGATATAGTGTCCTTTCTCATCTCTTATTACAGTCTTTGGTTTAAAATCTAATTTGTCTGATATAAGGATTGCCACCCCAGCTTTCTTTTGGTGTCCATTAGCATGGTAAATGGTTTTCCACCCCCTCACTTTCAATCTGGGGGTGTCTTTGGGTCGAAAATGAGTCTCTTGCAGACAGCATATCGATGGGTCTTGTTTTTTAATCCAGTCTGATAGCCTGTGTCTTTTGATTGGGGCATTGAGCCCATTTACATTCAGGGTAACTATTGAAAGATAGGAATTTAGTGCCATTGTATTGCCTGTAAGGTGACTGTTACCGTATATTGTCTGTGTTCCTTTCTGGTCTATGTTGCTTTTGGGGTCTCTCTTTGCTTAGAGGACTCCTTTCAAGATTTCCTGTAGGGCTGGTTTTGTGTTTGCAAATTCCTTTAGTTTTTGTTTGTCCTGGAAGCTTTTTATCTCTCCTTCAATTTTCAATGACAGCTTAGCTGGATATAGTATTCTTGGCTGCATATTTTTCTCGTTTAGTGCTCTGAATATATCCTGCCAGTCCTTTCTGGCCTGCCAGGTCTCTGTGGATAGGTCTGTTGCCAATCTAATGTTTCTACCCTTGTAGGTTACATATCTCTTCTCCCGAGCTGCTTTCAGGATTTTCTCTTTGTCTATGAGACTCGTAAGTTTTACTATTAGATGTCGGGGTGTTGACCTATTTTTATTGATTTTGAGAGGGGTTCTCTGTGCTTCCTGGATTTTCATGCCTGTTTCCTTCCCCAAATTAGGGAAGTTCTCTGCTATAATTTGCTCCATTATACCTTCTGCCCCTCTCTCTCTTTCTTCTTCTTCTGGGATCCCAATTATTCTAATGTTGTTTCGTCTTATGGTATCGCTTATCTCTCGAATTCTGCCCTCGTGATCCAGTAGTTGTTTATCTCTCTTTTTCTCAGCTTCTTTATTTTCCATCATTTCATCTTCTATATTACTGATTCTCTCTTCTGCCTCATTTATTCTAGCAGTTAGCGCCCCCATTTTTGATCGCACCTCATTAATAGCCTTTTTGATTTCTACTTGGTTGGATTTTAGTTCTTTTACTTCTCCAGAAAGGGTTTCTCTAATAACTTCCATATTTTTTTCAAGCCCAGCTAGTATCTTTAAAGTGATGATTCTGAACTCTAGATCTGACATTGTACTAATGTCCGTATTGAGTAGGTCCCTGGCAGTCGGTACTACCTCTTGTTCTTTTTGTTGAGGTGATTTTTTCCGTCTTGTCATTTTGTGCAGAGGAGAATAGATTAATGAGAGAACAAAATGCTAGCAGAGTAAAAACGTCCCCAGAAAATATACTCTAAACAAATCAGAAAAAACCTGAAGCAGTGGGAAAAGAAAGGGAAAGAGAGAAAAAAGAAAAAGAAAAAAAAGAAAAAGATAAAGATAAAAACAAAAACAAACAAAACAAAACAACAACAAAAAAACCAGAATGTGATCAAATATGATCAGTGCCACACACTAGATTTGGGGTGTATTTTGGTCTTTTAGAAGAAAGTGCCTCCCAAAATTTTAAAGAAAGAAAAACTTATATATGTACATAAATAAGGGTTGATATGATGAAGGGATGGAATATGACTGTAAAGATGGAAATTATAAAAAATTTTATAAAAGGAATTGATACGAAGTTGTTTGAAAAAAGAAAGAAGAGGATTTAAAAAAAGAAAAAAAAAAGGGAGAGGATGTGATCAGGCAGGGGAACAGAAAACACCATATACTAGAGATTTAGGGTATATTTTGATCTGTTAGAAGAAACTATCTCAAAATTTTAAAGAGAGAACAACTTATATATATAAGCCAAAAATATGGGTAACTACTATGAAGGGATAGAATATGACTCTAAAAATGAAAAATAAAAATGTTTTTTTTTTTAAGAAAAAGGGATTGATAAGATGTTGGTTGAAAAAGGGAAAAAGAAAAATTCAAAAAGAATAAAAAAAGAAAAAAAGACAGTTAAAAAAAAATTAACTTTGAAAGACTACAGAATCATGGTAAAAAAGCCATGAATTCTACGTGCAGTAGTCCCCTAGAGCTGGAGTTCTGCCGTTCTCATTGATGGGTAAACTTGGTCTTGGCTGGCTGTTCTCGCTGATCTTCTGGGGAGGGGCCTGTTGCCGTGGTTTCCAAATGTCTTTGCTGGAGGCAGAATTGCCCCGCCCTTGCCCCCTCCCAGCTAAGTAATCTGCTGGGGTTTGCTCTCCGGGGCTTTTGTTCCCTGCGAGCTTTCCGTACAGCTTTGGAGGCGGAGAGTGAAAATGGCGGCCTCCCAATCTCTGCCCCAGAGGAGCCGAGAACTCGGGGTCCCGCTTCTCAGTGAGCCCCCAGAGAAAAGCCGTCAGTCACTCCCATCTCCCCGGTCTCCAGCCGCACTCTGTGCTCGCCCGGCCTGTGACCGCGCGTTTCTATCTCTGGCACCCGACCCCGGGTGGAGTCTCCAAACCCAGCAGATCCCTGCGGCGCACTCACGCGCGGCTCCTCCCGGGGGAGGAAGGTGAGTCTCCCCGGATCGGCCGCTTGTTGGGTCCCTGCTGGAGGAGCAGGGGCCCGACTGTGCCGCGGATCACGGTCTATGACAACCCCGAGCTGAGAGCCCGCGCCTGGGCTCCGCCTCTGCAGCTGGCTTCCCTGCTCCGATACCTGGGAGCTCTGCCACACTCAGGCACCCCCAGTCTTTCTGTGACCCGTGGGTCCTGAGACCACACTGTCCCGGAGGGTTCCACCCCCCGCTTAGCCACCAGAGTGACGTCCCTCAGTGGAGCAGACTTTTAAAAGTTCCGATTTTGTGCTCCGTGGCTCTATCACTTGCCAGAAGCGGCCGCCGGAGGCCCCTCCCCGAGTATCTTTTTTTTAAAGGTAAAAGAAGAGATGTTCTTTGTCCCAATGCTGCTTATCTACTGAATACAACAGCTTTTCTATTTTTTGATTCCTCTTCCTTATCAGGAATAAATGTTTGACTACTCAGTTCCAATAACTACTTATTTTTAAATTATATATAAATTATATACGTAGATATACTACTATACTACTACACTCTACACACTGTAAAATTACACAATATAAATATAAAATGATGGGATAAAAATAAATGTACAAATGACTTCGATTATTTTGACCCACATCCTTAAATCATTTCCACCAGACCACTAGATGAGAGCCCACAGCAGTCAGGCTACATTGAGAATTCAGTTTTGATGCCAACGTTCCACTTAAATCTTGTCTTTTGGTGGTAGGCTTGCCAGACAAAATACTGACCACCAAGTTAAATACTGATGGGATATACTTATACTAAAAAATTATTCATTATTTATCGCAATGCAAATTTAACTAGGCATCCAGAGTTGTTGGTTACTAAATCCTTTACCAATTTATCCAATGGTCTGAGGATCCATGTAATACTTTTCCTGCTTCCTCCTGTCTACGTCTCTCTCCAACTTCCTCACCAGGTCTGTGGTTACTGTCTATTAGCACAGAGCTGACAGGTATAAAGTTGTGTATTTTGCTATGATTTCTTTAAATGATCTGCAGTAGGTTCTATGTTTTCAGGTTTATCCTACACAGTACCTGTCTAAAGAGGACATCACAAAGCCAGTCTTTGTATATCATTTAATTGGTTGTATACGTGTACGTGTAGTGGTGACTAAGTAGGTTCATTCATCAATCATTTATTCAATGCCTAGCATGTTTTAGGCACTGGGCCCAGTACCTGTGGTATTAGGAAGCAAAAGACACGATTCCATTTCCCTCAGAGTAAATGCCAAGATCCTGAAAATGATCTATGTGGCCTTACACGGCTGGCCTTGTGGCAGCTGTGAAAATGTACCTCACAGCTCTGAGGACCTAACATTCTTCCCCAAATATCTCCATGGCCCATTCCCTCACTTCTTTCAGATCTTATTCTCAAATGCCTTTTGTGTGTGTGTGGCAGAGGCGGGCAGGGGAGCTTTAAATTGGCCAACTTCTAAAATGATACTTCTTCCTAAACTTATTATCCCTCTTTATGACTTCATTTTTTCTCCTTAGCATTTACCATTAACACACTCCATTTACATTTACATTACTGTCTTTCTACAGCATGGGTATACAAATTCCGTGACGGTAGGATTTTTGTTTGTTTTGTTCATAGCTAAGAACTGTGCCTGGAACAGACTAAATGCCCAATAAATACTTGTTAAATAAGTGAATCTCTGCTCTCAAGAAGTTAAGAGTCTCATGGGGGAGACATAAACCCGTAAGATATCTTACTCTAACTTCTCGGGGATGGGAGGGTAGAAATATAAGGTAAGGTGTTACTTGTGCTGAATCATAATAGTTCAGTTTGTCTTAGGTATCCCTGTTCAGGCAGACCTGGGTGCCACAATCAGCAAACAGATCACAAGAGAGCCAAAGGCAGATAGGGAGTGTCAAGAGTAGGAGAAGAATGAAAGGGGGGAGGGACAAAGACTAGGGCAGAGTTTTTCAAAAGAGGAGATAAGAAAAAATTGCCTACTAAACAGATTCATGTAGAACTAGTCTAGGTCTCATGGCTGCTGAAAGTATTAACAGCTAATAATAATAATACATATTATTATTTATTTAATGACTACTGTGTTCCAGGTTTATTGCTTTATACATATATCATGTAAGATAGATAAATTATGTAGATAAAATCAAATTTATAGATAAGGAAATTGCAACTTGGACAACCTCAAGACAAAAGCTTTCAAATCAGTGGTGAGGGACAGAAGTGGGATTTAGATCCCGAAATTGTCTGAGTATTTTCCTTTACACTAAGCCTTTTTCCTAGATTCCCACAGCACCTTATATGTACCTTGTTCATAATACCGAGCCCACCTTGTGATCTCTTTTTCACTTGCCCTCTAGGTATAAAATGCTGAAGACTTGAGTTTAGTTCTATAAAAAGCCAGTTGGTATGATTTGCTACAGGTCACCAACCTGGATGAGAACAGCAAAGCATGCTTCTGGAGTCCAACTCACTGGCTTAACTCTAAAAACAAACTGAGCCTCCAGCATCTATACTCAGCAGTGTTTGGGCCACCTCCCTAAGATCCTTCCCTAAAACCATGAGATTAAAAAAAAATGTTGGCCCTAAGGAGTTTATCTATACATTCTTTTCTTAATCCTTCCTTCTTCCACCCCACCTCTCACCTTGCAATTGGAAGCCATAGATATTAGGCATACCTGACTGGACACTATGGTCCTTGAAGGCCACAAACCACTATCATATCTAACATCTAAGATTTTTTTCAATCTCCAGGCCAATGTTCACTCGTGTTGGAGGTGATACAGTCTTCTTTGACAATACGTGGTCTAGGGAAATACATGTTTCTCATAGTTGGCTTTCTAAACCTAAACACATCTTAAGAATACAAAGTCATCTTAGCTACTAATCATTGGTATAGTGGACGAGACTGAAGTCAGGAGCCCTGAGCTCTTGGCCTGGCTGTGCCTCTAACAAGCTATGTAATCTCAAATAATTTACATTTTCTGGCCTTCGGTCACCTTAATTCTAAAAGAAGAGGCTATAGTATATTAATTCCAAAATTCCTTCCAGTTGAGAAACTTCATAAACTTATGTAATGAATCCTGCTTGTTGGCTATTTTTCCCATTTGCTTTTGGAAGCTATAGAGCTCATGGTGTTAAGATAATATGAATGGTTTCATTTGCTGGTGAGAGACATATAGTACTTTTCTCTTTTGTGTGACCTGCATTTGCCTTGTAGAACAGCAATAGTGGACTTCCATAGATGTCTTGGTGAATATCATAAACTTTTATTGCCTTGAGGGCTTCTGCAATCTCATTGACGGAGGCCTGAATGATATGGCAACATCAGAGAGACGGATTTCCTTCACAGTTCGGTGTCAGAGGTACAAATATTCATGGGATCTTAGCTGTGGCACTACATGAATTAAAATGAAGTAATGAATTTGCACTGTGTTCCATGGCTTTAAGTGAGACATGACCTTCGAATCACATTTAACAGAGTGCAATCATAGGTCACAAATCACAAAGGTTTCAGTAATGTTCTCTTCCATCAAGGAAAACTGACTTAATCAAATTTGATTTTATATGGTGCTCAGAATTTAGAGAACTTTAGAATGTCACTGTGAGTTACAGAAATCTATTAAAATGTGGGAATGTTAGAGTTTGGAGTATTTCACAAAATTTTAATGTGCACATACACGCATGAGTTTTATTTGTACACATTATATAACACCCAGCTGTATTTCAGGTATAGCTTATCCTAGGTCCTGAAAATTGCAAGAATTAAATGATCAGAGCATGAATCACCAGGCATTTGTGAAAGCACCAGGGCACTTCTGTATTCAAGCGAACTCTGTTAGAAATTCTGTATAATGATGAATACTTTTGTATTATGAATAATCCTCTTTACTCCACTTATTTGTTTCAAAAATTTGCGTTCTATGGCATTAGTTGTTGAAGAGTGGGATTCAAGCTCATATTTTTCCAGTTGTTTCTAACTCCTCCATTCTCTTCTTCACTCCCTGCCTCATTAGGAAGGGCAAGTAGCTTTTCGCAGTATTCGTTGGAGTGAGTTTAGGTTTTTTTAGACTATTTAGAGCAACATATCCATGAAACAAAGAAATCTTTATTTTAAAAATATGGACTATTACATACTTGCATAGTAACAGTCACTATCTCTTTATTGTGTCTTAGCAAAATCCCCATCTCATCAGAGGTGAGAGGGGAAGGAATTAAGAGTGCAATAGGCTTCATATCCTTCATTCTGCAACACGAATACAGAGTGATACTCACAATAAGACTGTAGTATTTGGGATTTAAAAAAAATTATAGTACATTATTAATATGTTCTGCTCATTGCAGAAAAATTAATAGATTACAAAATATTTTAGAAGTCTATTTAGTCCATTCCCATTCTGCATAGCTGAATTTGGGAAGGAGGGTTACGAGTTATTTAACTGTGACATAAGGACAAAAATTTTCCTAGAAGATTCTTCTTAAACACAAGGAGATTAGACTAGATACATACATTCATCCATTAGATAGTATCAACTTTTTTGTTTTATTTTATATATTAGTTTCTATCAAATCTTAACCCATGCCTACTTTTGGAAATCTGTCAACTACTTGATTTATTTCAAATTCATAAAACAATATGCTAAACAGCACCTTCGCAGCTTATAAAAATTAATGCAAAACACAGATCAATTATACAAATCTAGTTAGACAGTTTGACAGAAAAAGGATGGCACAAGACTGTGTGGTTGTTTGGAAAGGAGTAAGGAAAAGAGGAGGCTTTATTTAATTTATTTTATTTTATGTGGTATAAGGTAGACCTGAGCAAATTCGTAAAGGAATCGGTACCGTAGAGGGAAGGCAATTAGGGATTCAAGTAAGAAAACAAGCAATAGTTGGATCAAGTCTCTTTACTAACTGTGGAGATGAAATCAAGGTTCAAGGTGGAGGGCTGGTCTTGAAAGGAGGATTCAGAAGGGGAGATAGCTAGATAGTGAAGAGAGGGATTTTGCATAAGTATTCCCAATAATGAGCTGATCTTGAGTGTAAAGGCTCATATTCTGCATAATCACCTAAGTGCTAAAGTAGGATCTATTGCAGAAGCTACAGGACACAGATTTCAGTGAATCCCAAGGAAGCTTTCCCTAGCAATAGGATCTGTCCATGAGTAGAAAGAGTGATCTCAGGAGGTACTGGGTTCCAATCTGTGCCACATGTCTGGGAAACCTACTTGGCAGATTGCTGCAGAGAAGATATAAAAATGGAATGAGGAAGGGACATGCCAAGCTGCATGAATGAAAGCTTTCAACTACCGGTAGAGACATTTGGAAGGCCCCGTTAAGGGGCATCAAGTCTTCTTGTGATGACTTTCTTCAGTCATTTGGAAAAAGGAGCCAGAAAGTAAGTAGAATTATAGGTACTTTAGCTAGAGGAATGACCAAGTGGGTATAGTAGCAATTGGAAGGGACAATAATAAAACTAGAAAGCAAAGGATGGCCTGGAAGAACCAGGTTGGAAGGGTTAAAAGACCAGATGTTTCAAGGACAACAAGATCAGTGAAAATTTCCTCTCTAAAAGGATCTTTGTCCTCCCTGCACCTTGCAAGTCCTACTCCAAACCAGTTATTCCTTAACCTACCTAACCAGGTGTTGTCTAAGAACTAGCCTGGAATGACTATCTGGTCATAAACCAAGTCAGTTACATTTTATTTTTAGGAGCAAGGCTTTAGGGACAATGATCTCATAGTAGTATCATTTATAGTGTCAATAAGTTAAAAAGATATACTCCCTCCCATTCAAAAAAACCTTGCTACATTCCTTGATCGGCTCTTTAATTCAGGTTTCTCGTACTTCGCAAGTCAAATGTAAATCTCAAAACAAAACAAATCAAAAACCCAACAATCTAAAATTACTGCTATACTAAGTGGGCAGTTATGTAACACTTAAATTATAAATACACTTTGAACCACCTCCGAGTTTAAGCTCTTTTCCAACTGCCCTCATACCTAATTTTTCTCTTTAACACAAACTTATTAAGTTGGAATTAGAAGAAATGGATAAAAATGAATTTGTGTTGATTTTTTTTCATCATCGATGACCATTAAAAAGTATTTTGCATTTCAACTGAAGGCAAAAAACCATGAAACAAAGTGTGGTCAGGAGGCTGTTCCAAGAACACTCCACCAACACAAAAAGTACATCAAGGACTTTCATCAGAAGACTGTATTCCTCAAAATAGTTGCATGCTGAGTTGAGGTGTAATGTGGAAACAAAACTCAAGAAAAGACACACTCTCATCCGCTTAGATCATTAGTGAGTATTTACGTAGACATCCACCTAAGCGAGCTAGACTTTTACTCCTATGGCTCTACAATTTGATGTTATACAGAACCCAAACAGTCAACTTTTGCAAATATAATGCCGTGGTCCATAAAACCCAAAGCTGTAGATAAATCATGCACCCTGTAATATATGACCCTTGCATCCATAGGTTTATAGATATCAATTGTCACTTTCAAAACAAACGCTTTAGAGGTTGGATGAGATAAGAGGAAACCCGATTTCCATAAGAGCAAATGATTTATAAGACATGAGAGTAGGCAGGAGGGACGCTGCTAATATGTCTTGAAGAGTTGCAGAGATAAGCATGCATTTGAAGCACAAGGTGCCAGAATTTTAGCAAGACTACAAAATCATGGTCTTTCCCTCAGAAAATACACATGCCTGCATAAGAAGATGAACATTTTGTAGTAAAAAAGAACAGTTGTCAGGGACATTCAGGTGTCACCCTTATTGAGCATCTTTGTTTCTTCTCTTCTTTTTTGACAATAAACCGTTAATCCAGTAAAAATAAGAGACTATTATTTACCTGATCAACTCAATAATAGGAACTTCCTGTGTTCCTAGGGGTAATGGGGGATTTGGGTGGAAGATGAAGACACAGAAAGGAAGGGAAAGGTGCATCCAGGTGGCTTTTGTTCTCACCACATTTATCAGGCATCAGCAAGTGTCCATCTTACTAAATATTGTTTATATTCAATCACTGCCACAGTGATTTAAAGGAAGGCATTCCCTACAATAAGAATTGACTCTGATAATTTGTCTAGGGGAAGCACACTTTACTTCTTCAACTAGATTATAAACCCCCCAAGGTTGAACATCTAATTATGCATTTCTCTCTATGGTCTAATACAGTCTTGTTTGTAAAAATAAAATTGCTTGAAAAACTCTTGTAAACAAGAATGGGAAAACTGCCAAGCTAAACTCTTCCTCCAGATCACTTCTAGCTCTTCGGTGTCATGTTTTAGTGAAAGTAAAAGCAAACAGTCAGCTTTTTATTTTGAGTAACTCAGATGAATTCTTTAGTTTCTTAGAAGGGATGCTTTATTAAATCCACACATAACCTATGAGCCAAATTTTCAAATGCTCAATATCCTGCTAGTATGCTCCCTAGCCTACTGGGTATGCCCATCACAAGTGAGAAACACCATTAAGGATCATTATCTCTGACAGTGTAGAACAGCACACTTATTACTACGATGGCTCTTTAGAGCTTCTCTTTATGCTATACTTTCAAGGCCAGCTCTTTGCAATCCATTAGGAAATGTGGCTCCAGAAATCTTGGTATTTACCTTTCAGGTACAAGATCTTGCAGGTATGCACAGGGAGTGAGCAGCACAGGTAAATCAGACTGATGTTTATTAATGAGAAAGTGTTTCCTCATCTGACTTAACACAGAGCCACAGTTCTTTCTAATATGTGATGTACTTTTGCATACATATAGACTTATTTTCCTTTCAAATGAATTATTTTCAAAATTCCCTCAGAATTTTTTCTGGATGAAGGGCAGGCTGCACTGCAGTCTTATTCCTGGATTAAGTCAACCGAGTCATCTGAACTAGCCACTCATAAGAGCACTTCAATATGCTGTTTTTAAATGTATAACATTCTCTGTACTTTCTTCCTATATTATGTACATAATATCATTCTATGATTAACTTAGTTTAAGATGATTAACATATAAAACCATGACTAATTACCTCTTTGAGACCAGGCTAATTTGGAGTAATGAAATTGTTCTGAATTTGAATTTTGGTGAAGTCTGAACAATTTTGTAAAACTTTACTAAAAGTCATTGAATTGTATAATTTAAATGGTGAATTTAAAAATGGTTATGTAAATTCTATCTCAGTAAAAAAAATTTTTTTAAGCCATTTGGCATTATTTCCTACTTGAATTTGAGATGAATGACGTTTTCCAAGCAGATTTTATGCTGGGCTAAAATCCATGCCTGTTTGTAGATGTTCAGTAAGCGCTTCCTCTAACTGAGTTTCCTTTCACATACCTGATTTTATAACAGTTGGGGTAATTCCACCGAACACCCCCCAGAAAAAACAAATAAGTTCATGAGTTATCTGAAGCAACTCACATATCATGGAGAATAAATTAAAAGTTTTCAAATGAACTCTAGCTTTAGTGGTGAGCAGTCTTTCCCTATTTTAGCTGATAACCCCACAAAAGAAAATGAGGGGGAAAAATTAGGGTTTTAAAGGAAAGACTATGGATCATGCTATGTATTAAGATGTACAATCACCTATGCAAGAGGGAACCTAGATCAACAGGGAGACTCCAGTGAGTTGGAAGACCAGCTACAGCTCATAGAGAAACATCTGGACAGTTAGTGATCATGAGTAGAGTCTTGCCACAGGCAATAAGTGGTTAGTGTGAGGGTAGGCCCCAACTTGGGACTCAAAGCAGTACTCTGAGTATTCTGGAAAGAAACTCAAAGACTAACAAGATAGGCTACTAACATAGAGATATGGGCACAAGAATAAAAAATGGGAAGCCATTCCAAGTGGATTCAACTTAGAGGTTGACTACAAGGCACAGTGGCAGAGCCCAGCTTCTAATACTGAGGTAGAAGGTTAAAGTGAGCTAAGCCATAGGCTGACCTGAAGTGGATTTGCCTGAGAGACTTACCTAGACTCCTTAAATTTTCCTTGATTTGTTCCAGAACCCTGACTGGAGATTCAGGTAGGAGCTAAGTGGCCCTAGCTGTAGGGAATAGAGAGCTATAACCCGGGGAGCCCAACACATCATTACAGTGTGTTTAACTGGGATGCGCAACCACTCATTCATAGACTAGTAAAATATTTAGGCTGATTGAGACCTGCTTGTTTCTCTGCCCGCCCCTTGGGCAGAAATTGCAACTTGACTCTTATCTCCCCTCCCTTCTTACACCTGCACTGTGGAGTCTGGAGAGGATACTTTCTAAGATTGATTTGCCTACAGGAAAATTTGGGTTCAGGGCCACTTGTTTGTAACATCCAACTGAATATGCTAAGATAATTGGAAAGGAACTTTGTAGAACATGGTGTTCCTATTTATGTCTAAAATCTAAATCTTCAACTGATGAATCATTGAACACTACATCAGAAACTAATGACGTACTATATGTTGGCTAATTGGATTTAAATTAAAAAAGAAAAAAAGAATAAAATCTAAATCTTAAAATTTAGAAAGCTATAACAGGGAGGAAATCGTTTGTCAATTTATAGACTAAATTTTTAAAAATCGTCAATCTCTCTCCTTCACTCTGCTCACAAACCTTGGCAAGATGCTGATAATGAACTTCAACCCAGTACCACTTTTCAATCAGCCCTCTTCCTGCATACAACCCCACAGAATCTCATGCTTTCAATCACATTAACATGATGACTTCAATAGTTTACCATCCTACCAAAATAAGAAAAACACAGCAAAAAATAAATCACAGAATGAAAATTCTACTTATTTATAGCCTGTGAGTCCCCCAAACCAGAATGAAAGTATGTAGGGTGAGTGTCCAAAAACAATTTTGCAAGTCAATACAATAAATCAGGCCCAGATGTCACAAACACAATAAATCAATTGAAACAGCCAAACCACTTTTCTCAACCTACTGGATTTAATTAAAGCCACCACTCAGTTCATGAGAGGCCTTCTAATAGAGAAGATAATATCACTCAGGCTCAGCCATCCACCCAAACCTGATGTGGGAGATGCAGTATGTTAAATTTTCATCTACAGGCCTGTTGAACATGGCAGAGTTTACTCCACATCTGCAGCAATGCACGGCAGTCCCTTTTAGATACTCTTCTCAGCCTCCCAAAGCACTCATGGAGAATGCCATCCATCAGCCTTTGCCAATGGAACACAGCAAGTGCCACATAAATGCTGCAGGAATATTGACTGTCTGGTCCTTGATTTTGTATTAAGAATACAGCACCATCACTGAAAATTAGACGAACATATTTAATCAAACGTGTAAGACAAGGGGCAACTCGGTGCTTGGTGTTTTAGATTCTTCAGGGAATCTTCCTAAGACAGCCCAACGATAGCTCATTGTCTATACAGATCTGTTCCCAAACAACCAGTAAATGCCACTCAGGAGAAAGAAAGGAGGGGGGAGAAATGAAGCACTCACAAGCGGTTATGAATTCACAAGGCTGACAAAGGACACAGGTTTCCAGGCATCTTCTAGGACTGGAGGATAGGAATCTCATTGGCCCTTAAATAGAAAAGATCCCTTGAGTTTAGTACAGAGAAGACACAGAGACACTCAACCAAGAGATTGTTTTAACTTGAAGGCTCAAGTTATTTATCAGGAACAATCTCTAAACTCAGTCAGCAGACGCCTTCCTGGCATTTTCCTTGTGTATACTTGGCTCCATTTTATAAAGACAGAACAGACTATGTTTGGCATTTTTGCCTTGAGTTATTGACATGTTTTAAATTATGCTGTTTTATGTCCATTCTTAATAGAACAGAAATCTGCTACAAACGATCTTTATTAACAGACTGCCTCAGGTGCTGAGACTCTCGATTTAACAATGTCTCCAAACAGACAGGCAGGGAGCTTGTTAATAGCCTTTTCCAACCCTTTGGCTTCTGTGAGACGTAAGTGGATTATGGAGGTTTGTTTGTCAGGCTATCTTTTTACATCGCTGTCTGAATAATTGCCACAAAGGCCTATTGCTTTGGCTAATTAACAAAATGTACAAAATCCTGAACATAGAACTTTTATTGATTAGCCACCTCCATGGGAAGCTTTTGAACCCCCATGACTGCTGGCCCCAGACAGATGGTCTTCATGATGTTACACACTGGACCATAGCCTGTTAATATAACAAGGACTTCTCTTAGCACTTTGGGCTGCTCAGAAAGTGCCACAAGAAATCACGTTTATTGGTTATAGCTTAAAAATCAGTATCCTTGGGATGAGACAAATTCTTATGTAAATTTCACCATTTGTTTACTATAAAACAATACAATCTGTTCCATTTTTTTTTCATAGAAATGGATCCTTGAAGAGGTGGTTTCATTTATTAAAAAATATATGGTTAAGAAGCAAAGTAAGTTTCATCTGCATGAGGAAAAATAGGAGGATAAAACATGAAGGAAAAGTCAGAAACATGGAGTAGACATGAGTTAGTTTATTGTTTAAACAGTTTTCATTAACTAAATAATTATTTCAACAAATACTTCATGGCTTGTATTCCAGAGGTCAGTTTTAGGCACTGGGACTAACCTGGGAGCAAGAAGACAGTATCCCTGCTCTTGTGGAACTTTTAATACCGAGGGTAACAGATTTTTTAAAAGCCCAGGTATTGAGGCTCAACAACTATATCCACCTTAGATTACACTTAACTTTTCTTAAAAAAAGCAAAAAATCCCATAAGATAAAAAATTCTGTTTGATGACACAGGAAGTTAGATTGGCCATGGGAAATTAATTAATTACAAGATTTTATGTAATATTCAGTAGGCATATACTGAAAAAGATGCTACAGACATTTTGGGGAGTTTGAAAAGACAAAGAACCCTGTGTTAAGGAAATTTTGGAGAAAAATTTATCCTGGACAAGTTTACATATGTGGTTATAAGCACATGCACATGGGCATTTGTCAACATGAAAGTGAACTGAACAAAAACGAGATGAGCACCTGTCATGCATGCATCAGCCTCTCTGCTCAATGCTAAGTATTAAGATGAGTATTATAGCAGCTATCTTCAAATATAACAAAAACAAAAACAAAACAAACATCACAGTGGAGGACCAAAAGTTTACGTAGGTCAAGATCAACGTGCTAACAGAATATGATAGCTTGAAAATTCTTCAGGTGAGGATAGATAATGCCAGGAAAAGGCAATCTCTACTGTACCAGCAGCTCCTTCTAAAAGCCACTAGGAAATTGACATAAAAGCAGAGACCTTTTTTTTTTTAGATCAACTGCAATAATAATAGCAACACCAATAATTAATAGAAACTACAATTTGGGGCACCTGGGTGGCTCAGTCGGTTAAGCGTCCAACTCTTGATTTCGGCTCAGGACATGATCTCAAGGTCATGAGATCAAGCCCTGAATCTGGCTCAGGCCTGGGCATGGAGCTTGCTTAAGAGTCTCTCTCTCCCTCTCCCTCTGCCCCTCCCCTCTACTCTCTCTCTCTGGAAAAAAAAAAAAAAAAAAGAAAGTATAATTTATTAAGAACTTACCCTGTTCCCCATTTACTTTGTTTATGGTTTACATTCATGAACGTCATTAATCTTAACACCACAAAAGTAAGTATTACTATCACTTCTATTTCACATGTGAGGACACAGAGAGCAGCAATTTGCACAAGATCACAAAGCAAAGAAGAGGTAGAGTCAGTATTTACACCTAGAACCAACTCCGAAGCCCACTCCTTCCTCTGAGCACTAAATTTGCCAGGGCCTTGATCGATGGATGCACAGGCATTTTTAGTGACTGTGGAGTGGGGTAGGCTGCGATTCATCACCCTGCCCACCCAGTTGTTTTCCCTGTGTTTTGCAAGAGATCATGTTTAAGGTAAACTGGCTGTCACGTGCCTAGACACCAGTGATTTACAATTACTTCTTTATTAAGAAAACGTTCAGCGTGTGAGTGGTCTCTCTCTGAAAAAATGCCAACAAAGAGGCCCTGTCAGTTTTTTGGCAGAGGCACATCTAAACACATAAAAACAAGTTTAAACACTATCATTTATGCATAATTCTTTCTTGGCATCATCTCTCACTTGCCGCAATTTGCAGCCAGAAAACACTTATTTCTACTTTTCTTACTCTAGAAATAATCCAGCCTTAAGTGGATCTAATTCCTCCCCAGAAAAGAAACAGCCCTGTCAGGACTTGGTTGTGTGTGCTGTGTTGGAGACATCAAGGTTCCCGTTTACCGAACAGCTGTAGGGACTCTCCCAAAGCTGGTGCAAAGCCAAAACTCTGTACACACCGAGACCTGGAGTCTGGAATGACAAACACACAGCTGCCTGTGGCCAGGGCCACAGGCATAAGAGATGGCCATGGCTCGACCAGAGTCAGGCAGCGCCAACACCAATCCTTAATCCAACTGCTTCTATGTTAACTAACACAAAACGGGTCCAAAATGGCGTGCTGTCTCAATGGAAGGCAGCGATAGGTGGGGGGGGGGGGGGGAAGGTGGCAGCAATTTGAGGGAACAGGCGAGAGTAAGTGGCTCTAAGTCCTTTGTCAAGTCCTGCTACAGAGCTGATTTACTGCCATGAAGCCCTCTTGCTGCAAATAGTTCATAAAGCCTATGACCTGAGTACTTGCCCATGGGACCACAATAACATTTATCTAGCATAAATTAATGTGTTTCAACCACTAATTCAATTTGGCCGTCTCATTCCTCGGGTTTTGGCAAAGCCTCGCCTTGCTCTAAAGTCACTTGGTGACTCACACAAACGGCTGTGTTTGCTAAGGAGTCACACACACTAGGAACAAAGCGTGCTATTAGTCGAGCAGTCATAAAAATATACCTCCAGAGCACATTTGGAGCTGTGCTAATTGAAACTTCCTCTTTAGAGGAGCCTGATCAAAACCAGCTGTAGGAGTCAAGCAGGAGCCGATTTCAACATCACATTAAAAGCCCAGCGGATTCAGAAAGAGCTTCGGGTCTCAAAGAAGAGGGCATTCCGGCCTGGACACGGGTTCTAATGGGCTCCCGACACGACATGCTTGCAGAGTGAGCTTGTGACCGGAACCTGGCGAGCGGTGGAGAGAAACTTCTCCGTGAGCAAATTTGAAAAAAAAAGAAACCCGTGGTGCAGTTCCCCTCCTAAAGCCGACCTTCTTGAGGAACATGTGGGAAAAACCACAAAAGCCTAGTCAATTTAGGAAAATGAAGTGAGATATTGTTCGGAAAGGGGAAAAACAAGAAGTTAAGTATCTTCCTTGGCAATAGAGCCTCTTAAGAACCTCCCATTTGTATTAAAAAAAAACCAAACAAACCAAATGGCCAACGCACAGAGGAGCAAACGAACAAAACCCAAATAAAAAGCAAAAACCTGGATGAAACACAAAAACACAGACTATATTTAAAGAGTAAAATGAGAACTCTCTCATCCTCTCTGGCTGTATGTGAGTTTCTCATTCCAAGACAGAAGGAGTGCATTCTGCCAATGTGTGTAGAAGCAAAATCCATCCATAGGTTTGCAGAAGATGTGCAATAATCACGCATTTTCTGTGTTTGCTTTACCTGAGGTGGGTTAGCCGTTTGTAAAGGGAGCTCTCGCTGATACATAAATATAAATAACATATTCTGTCCATCAGACATGGGAATTTTATTTAAGTTAGATGAGTGGAGTGACTGGAAATATTAAAAGCAAGTTTTGTTTTATAACACCTTTAAGTAGCATATAAATTAGGAAGGACTGCTGGTCTTTTTAATTTATTTACTCATCACTCTTTTTTTTTTTAAAGATTTTTATTTATTTGACAGAGAGAGAGAGATAGCGAGAGCAGGAACACAAGCAGGGGGAGTGGGAGAGGGAGAAGCAGACTCCCCGCCGAGCAGGGAGCCCGATGTGGGACTCGATCCCAGGACCCTGGGATCATGACCTGAGCCGGAGGCAGACGCTTAACGACTGAGCCACCCAGGCGCCCCTTACTCATCACTTTAATGGAGTGTCTAGTTTGGGAGCTATGTCACAGTGATTTGTAAAGATAGAGGGTGGGGAGGTTTATTTATGTAGACGTGGAAAGGATCATTATTTTTGACGGCACAAAAGGATGAGAGTTAACTATATGTAATATATGAAATATAATGATTTTTCTGGGAGATATAATTATAGCCCCACAAGTAATAAACATAAAAGTTGAAAATTTGCTTCACTTCCACCCTCTTTTTGGAATGGATTAAGTGGCTAACCTCTTCTTCTTATTTTTCCCTCTTATCACACATGAAACATATTAAACCGACTCACTGACTTTAAAAACAAAACAACCTCACAAAAGTAGAAGCGAGATAGTTATATAATTCTGTCTGCATTCCTTCTTTGTGCGTAAAAATTTGCATCCGGAGTTTAACACTCACTGACAGAAAATGTGGCCTCCAGTGTGGGTGATATGGTCTTCTGAATTTGTGCAGATATGAGTAGAAAATAGTTCTAATGCTTCTTTATTATTCATATGACTTGTCAGATACTGAATCATTCTCAATGCATAATGCAATTCACAGTTGGAATGCTGTGCCCTTGATTTTATTTATCTTGTTTGTCCAAGTACTGTAGACGTTAGGGAGGCTTAAATTTAGTGCTCTTAAGCCTGATGAAGGAGGCTGAAGAATTTGGAAATTTTCCTAAAGATATATCAAGATTAAATGACGGAAAACAATAGCATGTAAATAAGCCAAACACAACAATATTCAGATTGAAAAGGGGGTCTGGAAAGAAGTTATTGACCCAGCTTATCCCAATTTTCTCACTAAAATATTTTCTTTAAAATTCAGAAAGGATAAATCCTCATGTGTTGTCAGCACAACTCAACTTGAAGTTAACTAACACCAGAATCAAGGAGGTTCCAATTACATAAGAATTAAAACAACACAAAATAAAATGATTTACAGGTTCCGTACAATTAGAAACCGTGGAAGTCCACTCAACAGTGATTTAAAGCTCCTCATTTCTTTCCTGCTTTTTCACCCCTGGCTCAGAAAAGCTGTCTGTAGTAAAACCAAGCCAGGCAGCTCTTCTCAGACTGAGGGCGCTATGTTCTGAGGCCCCACATGCTGTCCTCTCCTTCCCTTCAGGTTAGCTGGCCTTTCTGACAGAAAGCAGAAAGAGACAGTCCACTGAAGCTCACAGAAACGCAGGCAGAGTCGGTGGGTTGCTCTGGGAGGTGGTGTTACATATTCAAAAGTTAAAACGCAAATGCAGGGTCAGCACCCAGGGAAGGATTCCCCTCAGGCCAGCGGGACTGTAGTAGATAAAAGGCTGCTAAAGTCTGGAAATTAGGCTAGGAGTTGAGCATGCTCTTCTCTCTGAGAGGAGGAAGAGACCAGAAGCCACGGGAATGTGTAAGGGTAAGCCCAGATAAATCTCTCTTCATTCTAGGATAATTTTTAAAAATTCATTATGAAGCATATGAAAAATAGTACGTAACAAGAAAAAAATATTTTTCATTGTATATATTCAAATGAAGAGCAGATCTCTGAAATGATGAGTTACAAGAATCAAATATTAATTTAGACTATTATTTGGTAGCCTCATGTGGCAAAGCTGGCCGGTCTCCCATTTTTCCCGGGCTATGCAGCTATAGGTACATTATTTCTCAGACTCCCTTAGGGATGTGTGGTCAAGACTAAGGTTTCCTCAGTGGAAGGTGAGCAAATGGATGTCACTGGATGAAAAAAAAAAAAAAAAAAAACTAAACTAAAAACACTTGCTCTGAACATCTACTTTTTTCCTAGTGATCAGAAATTGTGATAACTGAGAAGGACAAAAATGGACCACCAAGGATTAGGAGACCCATGCATTTGTGTCAGGACCCTGAAAGCTACACTCCAGGAGTAAGACTGATTTGGATACAGACACTGTTGCAGAGACGGACACCAGCTTCAAGTCACTTTAATTCAGTTTTCGAGACTGAAATGATCCCAGATTGCTAGTGCCCATAGTTGTCTACTAAAACCAAATGTAAAAATTACATCATATTCATCCTCAATTGACTGATTTTTCTCAAGTGAAGTTCACTGGGTACAATTTACATTCAGTTAAATTCTCTTGTTTTAGTGTGTAGTTCTCTGAATTTTGACAAACACATCTGAGTAACTGCCTCCATGATAAGGATATAAAGTTGCCTACCCCTTGCCCACAGCAACTGATTTGATTTTTGTCACTGTGGTTTTGTCTTTTCCACAACGCCATATAAATAGAATCATGCAGTATGTTGGCTTTTGAGTCTGGATATTTTCACTTAGCATAATACATGTGAAATTTATCTCTGTGTTTAAATAAATCATTTTTTTTTCAACTTTATTGCTAAGCAGTATTCCATTGTATGAATGCACCATAGTTTATCATTCATCAGTTCATGGGCATTTTAATGGTTTCCAATTTCTGGCATTTTAAAATAAAGCATATATATATATATATATCTCCCATTTATATTTATAAATATCTCAAATTTATATTTACACATGGTAAATATACAGGTTTTTGTGTGGACATAAATTTTTATTTTTCCTGGATAAACTCCTAGATGTGGAACTGCATCTGGTAAATATGCATTTAATTTTTAAAGAAGCTACTTTTAATTAGTTTCCCAAAATGGCTGTAACCATTCTGCATTCCCTCCAACAATGTATGAGAATTCCAGTTGCTTCATGTACTCACTGCACTTGGTGTGGTCAAGTTTGTTTATCTGTTTGTTTTTTAATTTAAAAAAATTAGTGATTCTAAATGTACATTGGTTTCTGTTCGTGGTTTTAATTTTTGACTTCTCCTCATGACTAATGATGTTGAATTTCTTTTCACGAGCTTATTTTCCATCACTTTATCTTCTTTGGTGTTCAAATCTTTTGTCCATATTTTTTATGGGTAATTCCTATTGAATTGTGAGAACTTTTCATATATTCTGGATACAAGCCCTTTATCAGATATACATTTTGCAATTATTTTATCTTATTCCATGACTTGTCTCTTCAGCATCTTTCAAAAAGTAGAAATGGTTAATTTTGATCAAGTCCAATCTATCACTTTCCTCTTTTATGGTTTGTGCTTTTTGTGCCCTAAGACATCTTCATCTAACCCAAGGTCAGTAAGACTTCCCCTGTGTTTTTTTAAAAAGTGTTATAGTTTTAGGTTTTACATTCAGGTCTATTCAAGTTATCTTTTGTTTATGGTGTGACGTATGGATTGACTTTCATTTGTTTCATGCGTCTCAATTATTCCAACAACAGTTACTGAAAATACTGATTTCTCCATTGAATTGACTTGAAACCTTTTTGAAAATCAACTGACCATATGTGTGTGGTCCTATCTATAGACTGCTTACTCTATTTCAGTGATACATACGTTGTCCCTTCTCTTTATCTCACTGTATTGAGTGCTGTAGGTCTTACAATTAGGTACCTTCAGTCTTGTAATTGATTTTTTCCCCCACTTTTTGGGGAGCTATTCTAGCTTCTTTGCTTTTTCTAAGTTTTATAATCAGCTTTTCGAATGTCACATGCACAAAAAGTTTCTTGCTATTATTAATGTAATTGGGATTCCACCAAATCTGAAGAACATTTTTGAGAATTAACTTCCTACCACTTTTGGTTTCTCCAAGCTATGAACATTGTTTTGTAGTTCTCAACAGACAAATCTTACACACATTTTGTTAGATTTACCACAAAGTATTCATATTTTGGTGTTACTGTAAATGGTACTGTTTTATTTAAATTCAGTTTCTCATTTTTCATTACTAGCGTAGTGATAAGTGATTTTTGTATATTGGTTTTGTCCCCAGTGTTCTTGCTCAATTCACCCATTAGTTCCAGTAGCTGTTTTACAGTCTTTGTGATTTTTTTATGGCAGGCCATCGTGTTATTTGTGAATAGAGACTGTTCTATTTTACATCTACTCGATGTAAATGAAAGGATTCAGAATTTTGGAGAGTGCCGAAGGAGGTGAATCTGTACCATTTCTTTCCATCAGCTCTTTACCCAGTAGGACTTTTGTGCTATCCTATTAATATCCCTCTAATGCAGACAGGGCTAGCCTGATTTATATGGAGATGAGATGGCCAAAGACTGTTCTAAGAGAACGTTGGAAAGAGGCAAATGCCTCTCTGACAAATCTACTTCTGGTTGACTTCTACCCCAAGCTGCTCACCCTATCACACCCTGCCCCCATATACGTAATCAACACATATAAACCAGTTCACTAATAGTATCCCCAAGGGAGAGCCTCAAGATTCTCAGATTTAGGGCATCATTTAGTTTCTCTTTTCTTTTCATTCAGAATCAGTTTTGGTGGAGATAGACAACAGTCCCTATTAGTACATATCTTGTTAGCACCTACACCTAGAGACTGGAATATTTTTTGTATGCTTTCTCTGAAAGCCAATAGAAGATAATAGATGCTTTATTATTATAATGATTCCTCTTCCCCACCACCCCCAAATCAATATCTTTGATACTTTTTTTTAAAGATTTTATTTATTTATTCATGAGAGACAGAGAGAGAGAGAAACAGAGGCAGAGGGAGAAGCAGGCTCCCCGCGGAGCAGGGAGCCCGATGCGGAACTCGATCCCAGGACCCTGGGATCATGACCTGAGCCGAAGGCAGACGCTTAACCGACTGAGCCACCCAGGCGTCCCAATATCTTTTATACTTGCAAATTATTTGCTGAGAGTTACTTTTCCATTTAATGAGATTTGGGTCGAATATACCTGATTGTAAGAACTCTATCTGGATGTTTACTTTTTATTTATTTTTACATCCTGAAAAATTTTTTAAAAGTCTAGTATTTACTGGTGAGAAAGAAAACAGGTGCTGCATTTATAAAACTCCAGGAAATGGGGGCGCCTGGGTGGCTCAGTCGGTTAAGCGACTGCCTTCGGCTCAGGTCATGATCCTGGAGTCCCGGGATCGAGTCCCGCATCGGGCTCCCTGCTCGGCGGGGAGTCTGCTTCTCCCTCTGACCCTCCCCCCTCTCATGCTCTCTCTCTCTATCTCATTCTCTCTCTCAAATAAATAAATAAAAAAAAAAAAAAAAAAAAAACTCCAGGAAATGTATAATGAATAAGGTATAGCAATATTAACAATGGATCAAATAGAAGTTAAGATAAAAAGAAATAAAAAGGAAAATGGTGTACCCAATAACCCAATAAAAATTCACTAACGGACTAGGCCAGACAATCAATAACCAGCAACCAGGTAACTAGTAGGGGTGTTAAGAGCAGTTATAACATCAAGTATGATACCAGCCATAGCAAGTACTGTATTCTATGTGGACAGAGATGTGCCAGCACTAATGGTAGACAAAATGGAATTTAGTGTCTGCGGCAGTCAAGGAGCTGTGCCTCCCACATTTCCTTTGAAGAGGACTTGCTGCCAGGGCAAGCGGAGAGATTACTGGCTGACATCCTGCAGCTGCTGCATCTTCGGATTCCTCACGGGATTTGTTCGAAGGCCGTGCATCCCCTGAACGGCTCGCGGCAGCCTGAGTGTGATGGAGGTCGTGGAGGAGGGCTA
Source organism: Neomonachus schauinslandi (assembly GCF_002201575.2). Lineage (NCBI taxonomy): Eukaryota > Metazoa > Chordata > Mammalia > Carnivora > Phocidae > Neomonachus > Neomonachus schauinslandi. The sequence continues at coordinate 18,110,946 of NC_058409.1, forward strand.
TTTCTGCCCAGGGTGGGACTTCTGGATACTGTACAGAATGTCACATTAGGTTACTTGGTCAATGACATCATACCCATCAGGGAGGAGGAGCACGAGGTGGCTAGCGGACTTGACGCTAGCTGCAGACACAGAGCTACAGTCTTACTACTATGGCTCTGAATTTCTCAGTCTCTTTACAATTCTTTGTTTACCTCAGACTTCGAGACCCTGTGGCTTTATTACTAATTATCTAGATGATCTTCTAAGTGGATTCTTTCTTTGCTTAGTTGGCAGTGCCTGCCTTTTGCATTTTTAACGTCTCGATCCTGTGCTGGTACAGACTCTCTGAGAAGTAGATACCAAAACAAAATTTAACGTGTAAGAAGTTATTGGGGGAAATCTTAGGAAGGAATGAAGGAGGGGAAAGAGGAATAAGCCTGGAATGCCTTCAGTATATGATACTGGTCTGTCTCCTGCGAAAGTGGAGAGAGAAGGAAGGAGGATTAAGTAGACAGAGATTCTGACAACAGTAAAATTCTGAGCAAGTCTCAACCATGTCAAAAGAGAGTCCTTGACTAAAGGTTGACAGGATAATTCCATGCTGAACAGAAATAACTTGTCTCTAGCACTCTCATTGTGTTCCATTCTTGGCTGGGAGGAGTTTGGTTTAAGTGGATCCAAATGTGGCATCTGAAGGCTGTCAGTCAACTGTTTTCCCTGGCAGTTGCTTTTGAAGGAAGATATGAGCCATATACTTCCTTGAGTGCCACAGTCTACCCTACCTCTTAGACCATGCAGGTCTACATCATGTATGTTGAATAGGAACTCCATGGTTACTGTAAGCATCCTTTCCTGAGAAGGAAACTCAGAAGGGGGAGTTAGTGAGACAAACTGTTTAAGCTCAGAGGATTTACACAATATTGTTAACAAACCATTGAGGACATATAATTCTTGAACAAATTATCTCAGGGACCAGAATAAAAGGAATAAAAATACTGTCAGTACTAATGAGCATTGGGTTCAGATGTGTATGACTGAAAACCTTAAAATAATTGGAGCTTTATAAGATAACATTTTGTCTCACACACTTACACACACACACACAGACACACACAGTTTCTATGGCTGATATGTCAGGACAACTTCATAGCATCTTCACGAATCTACGTTCTCATCTTTCTCCACCACTATCTTCGGTATGGGGGTTTCCACTTTCAAGGTCATGTTATGATTCAATATGGCTGACAGAGCTCTAATGATCATGTTTTGTGTGCCAGATAGAAGAAAAGTAAAACAGTAAGAGTGCATACCTTTTCTTTTAGGAAAGCTTCCAGAAAATCTCATGTAACACTTCTGTTTGGATCTCCCTGCCTAGACCCAGAGCCATCATATAAGACTTCACTATTGTGCATACATAATACTATGAGAAACATTTCACATAGTAATGTGGCAGATCTACCAGAATTTATTACATGGTCACACCTAGGCAAAAGTGAAAAAGAAATATGCCAGAATATCATTAGACATCTGTTATCAAGAAAAAAAAAAGAGGATAAGAAAGATTTAGAGAGAGATTGGGAGATAAGTAAATGTTTCTGCTGCACTAATCAAATTATCTTCTGAAACTAGTATATCTTTGATACAAAATCAAAACTGAACACAACAGTATCAGAAAATTACAGATATAGTATACTGATGAAAATGCATGTAAATAAAATATTAGAAAAATAAATCTGTCATAGTATAAAAGGCAATAAATAATACAGCTTAACCAATCCAGATTTGTCTCAGGAATTCAAGTAAAAATCATGAAATTCACCATATTATGTGACTAAATGAGATGAAGTGATCATTTCAATATGCATAGAATTTTTTTGATAAAAACAAAAACTGATTAATCTTTATAAAATATTTACAAACTATAAGTAGGGGATTATTAAAGAGTATCTATTAAAAACTTCAACACACATCATACTTAATGGTTAAACTTGAAAAGCATTCTTATTTAAAAACAGACAAAAATTATATATGTCAATTGACACTATTTGGCATTTTTATGAAGTCCCTAGCCTATGCAAAAATACAAAAAACGTTATCAGGTTTTATAAGAGAAAATGTATGAACATTTGTGGTTGATACGATTGCTTTACATATAAAATTCAAGAAGCTTTAGAGATGAACTGTTAGAACTAAAAACGAGGATTTAGTAACTCTGCTGGAATCTAAGACCAACATTCAAAAATTAAAATCACCCCTTTAGTAATCCATGAATACCCAATCTAATAATGTAACAAAGCCAAAATACCATTTACAGAACCAATAAATATTTAAAGATAAATATAAATAAATCTAAGGATGCATAATTATAAGGAAAATTATAATATATTACAAAAAGAAATAATTTTTGAAAGCCTGAATTAATGAGATATATCATGTTCATGACAGCAAGATAATATTTAAAGATGAATATTTTCCCCCAACTTCATCTATAAGCTTAAAAGCATTTTCAAAGAAAATCCCATATATTTCATTTTTATTAACATGGCAAGCTAATTCAAAAATTTAGGTGAAGAGTAAAAAGCCAAGAAAACTAAGGCCATTTTGTAGAACAATAAGAAGAGGTAATTTCCCTAGGAGATATCAAGAGTTATCAAAAAGTCATAGCAGTTATAATGTTACAACATAGTGACTTTTTGATACATTGCCATGTAAGTCACCTAGTCTGTGTGTGGTACTGTGTTATGGAAGCCCTACAAAATGAACATATTGTGATAGAAAGAAAGCTCCCCTGCATTTCCCAGTGCTCCTGGGAGGAGCATCACACCTGTTTGAGAAACTCTGCTGTAAAGGATTCCTATCCCAGCACATACATGCACACTAGCAAGCACGGGGAAGATTTTCACTTCAGCCACTAAAATGAACAAATCTGATTTTAATGGAGAAGTCATCCAAACATAATGTTGAGTAAAAAAATTAAGTTGCAGCAGCATATTATATATAGCATGTTATCATTTATATGACATTTAAACATGTAAAAATACTGGATATGTTGTAAATTTACAAACATCTCGCAAAGTACAAAAACCCGAGTTTTTGTGGAGAGTGTCTATACCAACTCCAGAATTTTGGTTACCTCTGGGGAGAGAGAGAAGAGAACGGGGGAGAGGGTTAGGATGGCTACAAAGGTACCTAAATACTGCTTCTGTGAAGTTTTATTGCTTTCAGGAAAATCTACAGCAAATATGGCAACGTAGTGATATTTGTTAAACTTGAGTGGGAGACAATCAAGTATGTTAAATTATTCTCTTTAGTTTTCTAAATGTTTTAAGTTTTTCCCCCCCAAAATGGGAGAGGGGAGGGAGGTAAGGTAATCCTATATTATTATATGATAAAACAAGCCAAATATAGAAGCACAGTTTCCTTACCATCAAGGATTCACTTTTAAATTATAGGTAATAGCTGGTAAATTTTGGGAGCTATTTGGAAGATGCAATTCGTTGCATCTCCCTCATTTACTCCTTCCCCTTTGTATGGACTCCAGCTAATCCCCCAATTCATGTGCTTGCATTCTCTGCAGCTGTGTGCTAATTCTAGACTAAACCCCTCAAATTAGCAATGGGTAATAATACACTAATTAAAACTGGAACACAAAGCAATTTTTCTAGAAGCAATGTGAAAAACCTCGTTGATTATTGTCTGTATACTATAACAATTTTAGAGGTTCGTTACTGAAGCTTAAAAGAAAAATACACTAAGATAGACTTACTCAAAGTTGCTTCTTGAGTAGTGTTGATTTTACTTCTCAGCTTTGGCACATGCACAGACATCACTAATTCTGAATCTCCTTCTTCCTCTTCCCCAAAAAGTTCCATAACAAATTCATCAAAACAACCACCACCACCAAAGCCAAGTAAGATAGCTCATATATTTAGAAAGAATTTTGTTACATTCGTAATACAAAATTACCTCCTCTAGCTATTTACTTTCTCTTTGTAAAGCTATTTGACAATTGCCTGATCCCAGACAGATGAAATAATATTGCTTCCTTTTTAAAATTAAGTAATTCTACATTGTATTATTCCTAAATTATTGAACAAAAAAGATAATTGAGAGGACACTGTTTTTCTCAGTCTTGACTAGATGTATAACTCTGGAAGTCCTTCAATATTTAGAACTATTTAGGGCTTATAGCTTCATTAAAACAAAATAAAATGATACATAATTTAGCAATATAAATGTTATAATTAACTACTTAATCATTACAACACAACAGACTTAAGAAGAATTAGAATTAACAGAGTATATGCTAGAGATTATGTTTCATAGAATGATTTCCAGATTCACGCAACTTCAATGAGTACGTAAGGCACTTTTTTATTCTCTGAGCTTGCATAATCTGCAAGATAAAAAATGTTAATATGCCATTTCCACTATTCTCTTTTTCTGTTTAAAGGGAGTTTAGGAAATTCGGACATTGTTCATTATAAAAGATACTCAGAAAAAAAAAAAAAGATACTCAGAGACTCTTGATTCTAGAAAGAAAGGAGAGGAGTAGGGAGGGAAGGAAAAAGAGTAGGTAGGACCAGACAGGAAGCTACTGAAGGAGTCCAGGTAAAAAAAAAAAAAAAGGCTACAGTTGGCACCACAGTAGTTAGCAGTTAGTAGTAGAGATAAAAGTAGGAAAAAGGCTGAGAGATAGGATGGAGACAGAACCAACAGGTGTGTTTTACGGATACAGTTGTGTCTGTTGGGAGGGCATGAAGAGAGGAAAAAGACTATACAATTATACTGAGATTTTTGCCTAGAATAACTGGATAGTTATTTACTGAATGGGAATGATGAGAAATGAAAAGTTGGGGTAAACTGTAGAGAGTTCTGTTTTGGCTACATTCATTTGAGATGTCTTTTGAGCAGTCAGGTAGGAAGGACAACCAAGAAGTTGGATATTTACATTTGGAGTTATAGGGACAGGAAAGACTAGAATTCTAGATTTGGCCATCATGAATCTCAGGTGGTATTTAAAGACATGCTACTCATTAGGTGACCCAGAAAGAGCCTGTAGATGGTGAAACGCTCATGCCTTAAAGAACCATTATGTGACTCATGTAGTGCCTACAAGAGAATTGATAAACTGGAAAGGAGTAAGACACTATGGATTATGTGGTGTGGTTTACCTATTTAGCAAGCGTCAGTGTCCAAACATGCTAACTTATTGTGGTTAATTAGAAAAGCATGACCTTTTCATAAGATAATATTTATGGCTTCTCAATACAGATGGAATTTTTTTCCAGTGGATTTTAACTTCCTTGAATCACATAAGACAAAGATTGGTGGTTTCTATTTTCAAATCAATTTTCGGCAATAATTTAGACAGATCTGTACTATTCCCTTTTTTAGCTTGCAGTAGACTTTGTTCCTTTTGAAGCTATATGGTTATTATTCCTCTCTTGTCAAGTGTGCAATAGGTGCTGCCACGCATTAGTGAACCACTAAACCTAACCCATTGTATCTTTTTGTCATATTGGCGCTAATGGCAAATGTGAGCAAGAACCATGAGGAGGATAGGCTTTGGGGACAATTTGGATTAATATGCTGAACTGTCTAAAATAAATACAGACTCCATGTGTACTTTTCATTTCCTAAGCTATGCAACAATTATAGTTATTCCACTCAAATGTCTGTAGCAATGAGATCAGTGACAAAAATAGTGCTTGAAAAACAAGAGAAGAAATGGCAAACATGTTATTTATTTGCTTAAATCTATTATAATGGGGCTGACAGTGTTAGTCTCATTAACAGAGGGACCTTTCTTTCCACAAGCCAGCTGGAATAATAAAGGCAGCTATGTGACATTTAAAATGCAATTGCTCTGCTATCTGTAGATTCTGTTTCTGATGCTTACTGATCACAGAGGAGAGTGATCTGAGTAGAATGCAAACCATCTTGTTCATCATCTGCATTCTCAACAAAGATAGCATTAGGGTTAAATGCTATAATATGGCAACAAGAATATGCTGAAAAATTATTCATGTCCAAGTGCTTGAACATTTATTTGAAGCATTTATTCAATTGTTCTTTTGCCATGTGACAGTCCAAGAGTTGGTAGAGATACATCTGTTGTGTTTTTCTTAAATAGGCAAAAGGAAATTATAATTAGGGGGATAGTGCCTTATGCATATAAATATACTGCATCTTTTGAAACAAGTTGTTCCAAACAAGTGAGAAGCATGCAGATTTCCCCCTTTGAATGGTTAGTAAATGCAAGCTTGTTTTGGTGCCTTTGTTTTAATGACAAAATAATAATCTTGAATAGAAACATGCCTTTAGATTTTAGGCATCATATGACAAAGTGAGTTTGAAGATAAATGCAAGAATCTGAGTTATGCAAAATTCTTTGCATAAGGATTTGTTTGAAACTTCAAATAGGCAAATATTACTCCGTGATTTTCAATCTCTCCTGAACTGGATTCCAAAATGAAGGGCTTCAGGGGAGGATTCTTGAGCCTTCCATTTTCTTGGTCAGATGAAAAGTAGGAAATTCAGAAACAAATAATGGGCTATATAATATATCACTTGGGTGGCCAAGCTTCTCTATACCTCAAAGGTTCAGGCTGGAATTTTAATGGGTTCCAATTTTACTTGACCCAATTCATCCGTTTCCACTAGATATGCTTATCCTTCACACACTAAAACCATAGAATGAACTGTAAATCATCAGATTATAAAATTTTAGTCTGACATTTTTAGGAACTACATTTATTCCAGTTTCTGCCTATGTAATGAGGTCTTGCTACTTCCTTTTTTATTGCCGAGGTGAAGAGCTATGCAATTTTGACTCATTTGCATAGTACCTAAGTGAGAATATAAGTCTAGTTTTTTATTTGAAAATATTCAAGTTTAATACTATTAAGATTGTGGGGACTATATGGTTTTTCAGTCTATCTCTCACACACACACAAAACAACAATTATAGTCAGTACTGCTGAAATACAGAGTTTGATAAAATATCTCAAAGGTAGGATAAAAAAAGAAATGGAAAGTACTAAGAAATGAGCAGAAAAAGACTAGCTAAAAAATAAAGGGAAGTTCTCAAAAAATGTGTCTCCCTTCTCCTATTTCCATGTCAACAATAAGTATAACTATCAGAAATCTTTAGGAAGTCCAGCACATCTCATCACCTTCTATGGACCAATTCCATTAGTCCAGCAAATGACACACATTTGACATTCAGAATAAAAAACAGGAGATGCACAGTACCAGACAGAAGCAGAAAGAGTACATCACTTTTGGATGGCATGATGAAGAAGTCTTTATGATGGAGATGACATAGAAGTGGGCTTGATTTTAGCTAAGATGGAGTGTCTTCTAGGCCTAGGGCTATAGGAGAATACAGTGGGTACTGGAGGAAAATACTGCTCAGGGTTCATTTAGAATGATAGTAGATGTGAGAGAAGTCTGGAAAAGGAGTTTGATGGCAGTCAGATTGTAAAGAGGCGGTAACGGTCTCAGGAGTATTAGCTAGACAGTGTGGATTTGGTGGAAGATGAGATTTTAGGTCTCCATTGAGATCAATTTGAATACTGAATTTAAATACAGAGATTTATGAGAACTCTGAAGAGCATTCTGAATATAAAGGAGATAGTTATAATATGTGTTAGCACATAATGCTGTTCTTGCTGATTTTAAAGAACAAGCTGAGGAAAAGTTAGAATACTATTATTTTTCTATTCAGGTTTAAATCGTAAGGTTGTGGATTAAATAACCTCTTGAGAATCTTTCCATCTCAATGATCTATGAATAGCTATCTTTCTGATCTGGTTCTTTTTGAGTATGTGAAATGTTTCTGATATAGCAGAGATTAAATGTCCTATGAACATTTCTCTATTAAAAATCTGCATGTATAAAGAAAGAGATGCAATATAGACCTGCTATACTGTAGCAAATGACCAGCTAAGATTCATGCTCTTTAGTTTTAACAGCAATGAAGGGTTATATTATATTCTGTCGATTTTGTTTTAATTTTAGGAATGGATTGTTAATGCACTGAATTCTTTCACTGCCTGAATATAAAATTCAATGATATTCATGATATTCTGATTGTAAGGCCAAGATATAGAGGAAATGCAAAATATAATAAAGCTTGGTAGGAAAACAGAAAAAAGGCCATTTACATGAATGAAGACACAGAGCTGTAGATGCCCAAATATAAAGTATAATAACTAACTCAGCTGAGTGTACCAAAATTGAGAGTTGGTTAGACTAAACCATTACAAAATACACTGATATTTTTGCCAATAGGACACGACAGTTATAAAATTACAGATTTATTTCTCAGATATTAGCATACATACATTCTAGACACCAAAAGAAGGCATTTTGCATCCTCTAAAATGAGCTTGTAATATCCTATTAAAATAATACTTATCAATGCAGCTCTAACTGAATGGCCAATAGTTTTTAGCTATTGTGCAGTTCACTGTTGAGAAGTTGATTAGGTAATTGCTGAGTAAATCTAATTCCATTGTTGATTGAAATAATAAAATTGTTTCCTGAGCTGGTCATTGTGATCATCCCTTAACCAACCTGACTGGGATATGCATTAATTACAGAGTGGTTAGCACACCAAACCTCTACCCCCACCACATACACACAATAGAAACAGTTGATCTTATAGATACAACCCCAATTCTTAGAAAGAAACTTCGGGATAATATTTGAGAATATGGGGGGGCTTTGGAATCCTGCACAGCTAAGTGAGCTAGTGAACGGCACACATTTAGCTCAGTACCCACTACAGATTAAGAGTAATTATTATTAACTATTAGTACTAATATTTTCCTTAAAGAAAGTTACATGACAAAACAAAACTATTAGTTTACATATAGAAATCTGATTTTAAGGAACTTTATGATTAGTGGCCAAACTCTAGGAAACCTGGTTGGCTTCTTCACATTTATTTTCCTTCCACCTCCTTTTAAGGATACAAATAAGCAAAACTAATATAGGTCAAGATCAAAGAATTTAGCTAACATATCCTACCAGCACAACCAAACACACTCAGCAAATATTTCTTCTCCTTCTTCATGCAGTGGGCACTTGGTTAGTTGTTACTGGCTTATTCACAAAGTACTAGTGAGTAATGGGTTAAGGTATGGACACTGGAATCAGTTTACTTGAAGTTGAACCCTGTCATCTTTGTTTACCAGAAAATCACCTAATTCTTCTGGGTTTCAATTTGTGTTTCTTTGAAATAGAGATAACAAGGGTACCTTACAGGGTGGTGATGAGGATTGAATAAAATAATTCAACTGGAACACTCACGACAGTGCTTGTCCATAATAATCACTGATAAAATGTTATTATTATTACACTTTTTCTTCAGAAAATATATGTTTGTTGGATGTGATGAGATTATGAATCCACAGTATTCATGAATGTTCTCTTTGACCAAATAGGAGCATTTCTTACTCCAACTAGATTCTTCTCAAGGCAAAGGAGAGCTGGGGGACAAGCAAAATCAGTACAATTTTTGTTCCTACAACTCTTTAGAAGTGCTAATGTCAAAAGAATGTTTGAAAATTGGGGAATGAAATAAAAGTATTTTGAGAGGTCTTTATGTGGTATTTATGAAAGTCTCATGAAGGTGAGAAACAAATGACCAAACAAAAGATATGACATAAATTACCAAATATCTGTAATTCAGAAAAAACAAAGCTTTTCATGACTAAAAAAACTGGCCTTTATTCATATTTTAAGTGTTAGAATAAATGTGATTTCAAAACATATTTTTCTAAGTTTCCTTTCACTCATGTGACTTTGGGGGCAGTTGCCTTGCTATATAGATGTCTGTGAATATAAGGATGATGAGGAGTATTTATCTGTAAGAGTATTTGTCTATTTCATGTAGAATTTCAACATCTATGTTCTTTTCCTTTAAAATGCATTGATAAGGATTTCTGGGGAAGATAGCGGAGTGGGAGGATCCTAAACTCCCCTTCTCCCGAGGATACAAATAGATAACAGCCACATGAGTGCAAACAACCTAGAAAATGAGCTGAAGATTAGCAGAACAAACTCTCTACAGCTAAATGTAGAGAAGCCCATATCAAAGAGGGTAAGAAGGGCAGAGAAGCAGTCAGGAGATAAACAGACCACAGGACTGTACCTGCGAGGGAGGGACGCTGTGGGCACAGAGAAGGGAAAGAAATAGACTCTCACATCAGGCACCCTAGGCATGGGGAGCCTACAAGGAGAGGATGAATACCCATAACATTTGGCTTTGAAAACCAGAAGGGCCAAATTTCAGGAGTTCTTAGAATCAGTGAGGTTTAAACCCCAGAACTTTCAAAATCAGCAGACTCATGGGAGAACCAGGGAAGAAACTGTGCTCTCACCCTTAAGGAGACAGCACAAAAAACAGCCCCATGGAGGGCACCTGGGTGGCTCAGATGGTTAAGCGTCTGCCTTCGGCTCAGGTCATGATCACAGAGTCCTGGGATCGAGTCCCACATCGGGCTCCCTGCTCCTTGGGAGCCTGCTTCTCCCTCTGCTTCTCTCTCTGTCTCTCATGAATAAATAAATAAAATCTTTAAAAAAAAAAAAAAACAGCCCCATGGAGATACAGCATAGAAGCAGCAGTTTGAAAATCATCTGGGGTATATGGGAGAGAGATTTGTTTACTAAATTCAGAGCATGTACTGGATCTGAGAATTGGTATTTCTCTCCCCTTCCCCCCCAGAATAAACACAAGGACAACAGTAGTAAACAGCACAGCACCAATACTGGCTACTTAACTTGCTAAGAGTACACCTGCCCACATGTTCTCCTGGAGGCATGCCCCCTTCAGCAGATCCCCACAGACCCTGCTAACACCAGACATCCCAACCCTATGTGCATCTGTGGACCCACCCCCTCCAACTGGCCTGTGGTCCAGCAGCTGCTGTTCCCCTCTGACCACTGCAGATCTTGCTGGCACTGTAAGCCCTGTCCCCACATCCTCCTGCAGTTCACTGCTACTGCATCTCTGGCAAATGCCTGGTCTAACTCAACTCAAGTACAAGGCGAGCCCATATTGGCCCACTAACACCACAGGGATGAAATAATGTCCACAACAGGCAAAGACAGTCATTGCACATGACTGGGCTGAAGGCAAAAGTGGCTCACCACAGCAGCAGGGCACAATCAACATACAGGAAACATCATGAAGTGCCTGGTTCTGGTGAATAGGGGATATTGCACTGCAGGAAACTACATGACCCTTTCTTCATAAGGCCACTACCTTCGAGAGCCAGAGACACAGCTGACTTTCCTAACTCATAGAAACAGACACAGAGAGTTAGATGAAATGAGGAGACAGAGGAATATTTTCCAAATGAAAGAAAAGGACAAAATCACAGAAGGAAACCTTAATGAAACAGAGATAAGTAATATGCCTGATGGAGAATTTAAAGTAATGGTGATAAGGATACTCAGTGGATTTGAGAAAATAATGGAAGACCTCAGTGAGACCCTTAACAAAGAGATATGAAACATGAAAAAGAACCAATCAGAGAAGAAATACTAAAGAAATAAAATTAAAAATATACTAGATGGAATAAACAGTAGACTAGAGAAAGGGGAAGAACAGATCAGTTACCTGGAGGACAGAGTAATAGAGAGCAATCAAGCTGAATGGGAGAAGGAAAAGTAATAATAAAAGTGAGAATAGACATAGGGAACTGAGCAACACCATCAAGTGTAATAACATTTGCATTATAGGGATCTCAGAAAGAGAAGAGAGAGAAAAGAGGGCAGAAAATTTATTTAAATAAATAATAGCTAATAACTTCTCAAGTCTGGAGAAGGAACCAAAAATCCAAAAGGCACAGAAAGCCCCCAACACAATCAACCCAAGGAAATGCACACCAAGACACATAGTAAATAAAATGGCAAAAAGGAGTAATAATAAGAGAATTTTAAAACAGCAAAGAAAACAGTTACATACAAGGGAAACCCCATAGGCCTATCAGCAGATTTTTCAGCAGAAACTTTCCAGGCCAGAGGGAGTAGCATAATATAGTCAAAGTACTGAAAGAAAAAAAAAAAAACTGCAGCCAAACACACTCTACCCAGCAAGGCTATTGTTCTGAATAGAAGGAGAGATAAAGAGTTTCCCAGACAAACAAAAGTTTAAAAACCTCATGACCACTAAATGAGCGCTATAAGAAATGTAAAGGGGAACTCTTTGAGTGAAAAATAAAGATATAAGTAGGAGAAAGAAAAGTAGAAAACACAAAAGCAGTAAAAATAGGATATCTATAAAAATCAGTCAAAGGATTCACAAAATAAAAGAATGCAAAATATGACACCATATACCTAAAACATGGTGAAGGGAGACAGGAGTAAATTATGGATTCAAACTTATGTAACCATCAACTTAATATAGACTGCTATATGCAGAAGCTGTTATATGCAAACCCAATGGTAACCACAAATCAAAACCCAGTAATAGATATGCAAAATATAAAGAGAAAGGAATCCAAATATATCACTAAAGAGAGCCAACAAACCATGAGAGAGGAGAGCAAGGAAAGAAAGGAACAGGGAATAGCTTCAAAAACAATCATAAAATAAGTAACAAATGGCAATAAGTACATACTTATCAATAACTGCTTTGAATGTAAATGGACTAAGTGCACCAATCAAAAGACATGGGTGATGGGATGGATAAAAAAGCAAGACCCATCCAAATGCTGTCCACAAGAGACTCATTTCAGACCTGAAGATACATGCAGATTGAAAGTGAAGGGAAGGAAAAGCATTTATCATGCAAATGGCAGTGAAAAGAAAGCTGGGGTAGCAATATTTGTTATCAGACAAAATAGACTTAAAACAGGCTGAAGCAAGAAGCAAGGGCACTATATAATCATAAAGGAAACAATCCAACAAGAAAATATAATAATTGTAAATATTTATATACCCAACATGGGAGCACCCAAATACATAAAGCAGCTAATAACAAGTATAAAGGAAGTAATTAATAGTAATATAATAATAGTAGGGGGCTTTAACACTCCACTTACATTGATGGAAAAATCATCCAAACACAAAATTAACAAGGAAACAGTGGCTTTGAATGACGCACTGAACCAGATGGCTCTAACACATATATTCTAAACATTCCAACCTAAAACAGCAGAATACACATTCTTCTTATGTTCACATGAAACAGTCTCCTGAATAGATCACACATTAAGCCACAAGACAAGTCTCAACGAGTTCAAAATGATGTAAGTCATACCATGCCTCTTTTCTGACCACAATGCTAAGAAACTAGAAATCAACCACAAGGAAAAAAAAACCTGGAAAAAAACACAAATGCATGGAGGTTAAATAACATGCTACTAAACAATGAATGGGTCATTTAAGAAATCAAAGAGGAAATCGAAAAATACATGCATACAAATGAAAATGAAAACACAACTGGTCCAAAATCTTTGGGATGCAGCAAAAGCTGTTCTAAGAGGGAAGTTTATAGCAATACAGGTCTATTTCAAGAACCAAGAGAAGGGGTGCCTGGGTGGCTCAGTCGTTAAGTGTTTGCCTTAGGCTCAGGTCATGATCCCAGGGTCCTGGGATCAAGCCCTGCATCGGGCTCCCTGCTCTGCGGGAAGCCTGCTTCTCCCTCTCCCACTCCCCCTGCTTGTGTTCCCTTTCTCGTTGTGTCTCTCTCTGTCAAATAAATAAATAAAAAAAAAGAAGAAGAAGAAGAAGAAGCAAGAAAAATCTCAAATGAACAACCTAACCTTACACCTAAAGGAGCTAGAAAAAGAAGAACAAATAAAAGCCAAAACTGGCAGAAATAAGTGAAATAGAAACTGGAAAAAATCAATAGAACAGACCAATGAAACGAGGAGCTGGTTCTTTGAAAAGATCAACAAAATTGATAAACTTTTAGCCAAACTCATCAAAAATAAAATAAGTAAAAAAGAGAGAGAATTCAAATAAAATCATAAATGAAAGAGGAGAAATAACAACCAACAGCAAGAAATACAAAGGATTACAAGAGAATATTATGAAAAATTATATGCCAACAAATTGGACAATCTAGAAGAAATGGATAAATTCCTAGAAATATATAACCTCCCAAAACTGAAGCAGGAAGAAATAGAAAATTTGAACACAACAATTACCAGCAATGAAATTGAATCAGTAATCAAAAAACTCCAACAAACAAAAGTTAAGGACCAGATGGCTTCACAGGTGAATTCCACTAAACATTTAGAGGAGAGTTAATACCTATTCTTCCCAAACTATTCCAAAAAATAGAAGAGAAAGGAAAGCTTCCAAATTCATTTTATGAGGTCAGGATTATCCTGATGCCAAAACCAGATAAAGACACTACAAACAGGGAGAACTACAGGCCAGTATCTCTGATGAACACAGATGCAAAAATCCTCAGCAAACTCTTAGCAAATGAAATCCAACAATACGTTAAAAAATCATTCACCACGATTTAGTGGGATTCATTCCTGGGATGAAATGGTGGTTCAGTATTTGCAAATCAATCAATGTGATACATCACATCAATAAGAGAAAGGACAAAAACCATATGATCAATTCAATAGATGCAGAAAAAGCATTTCACAAAGTACAACATACATTCATGATAAAGACCTTCAACAAAGTAGGTGTAGGGGGAATATACCTAAACAAAACAAAGGTGATAATGAAAACCCATAGCTCATATCATATTCAATGATGGAAAATTGAGAGCTTTTCCCCTAAGATCAGAAACAAGACAAGGATGTCCATTCTCACCACTTTTATTCAACATCGTACTGGAAGTCCTAGCCACAGCAATCAGACATGAAAGAGAAATGGAAGGCATCCAATTTGGTAAGGAAGAAGTAAAAATTTCTGTATTTTCCAATGACATGATACTATATATGGAAAACTCTAAAGACTCCACCAAAAAACTGCTAGAACTGATCAATGAATTCAGTAAGGTCACAGGATACAAAATCAATGCACAGAAATCCATTGTATTTCTATACACTAATAATAAAGTAGCAGAAAGAGAAATAAAAACAACAATCCCAATTAACATTGCACCCCCCCAGGGGCACCTGGGTGGCTCAGTCCTTAAGCGTCTGCCTTCAGCTCAGGTCATGATCCCAGGGTCCTGGGATCGAGCCCCACGTCAGTCTCCCTGCTCAGCAGGAAGCCTGCTTCTCCCTCTCCCACTCCCCCTGCTTTTGTTTCTTCTCTCACTGTGTCTCTGTCAAATAAATAAATAAAATCTTTAAAAAAAATTGTTAAAAAATTAATTAATTAATTAATTAATTTTAAAAAAATAAAATTGCACCCCTCAAAAATAAAATACCTAGGAATAAACTTAACCAAGGAGGTGAAAGACCTGTATTAAAAAAACTATAAAATACTGATGAAAGAAACTGAAGTCAACACAAACAAATGGGAAGATATTCCACGTTGATGAATTGTGAGAATACTGTTAAAATGTCAAAACCACCCAAAGCCATCTACTGATTTAATGCAATCCCTGTCAAACTACCAACAGTGTTTTTCACAGAACTAGAGCAAACAATCCTAAAACTTGTATGGAACCACAGAAGACCCCAAATAGCCAAAGCAATCTTAAAAAAGAAGAACAGTACTGGAGGTATCACAATCCTAGATTTCCAGATATACTACAAAGATGTCGTAATCAAAACAGTACAGTACTGGGACAGAAAAAGACACATAGATCAAGAGAACAGAATAGAGGTCCCAGAAATAAGCCCATGACCATATCATCAATCAATCTTCAACAAAGGAGGTGAGACTATGCAATGGGAAAAAGACAGTATTTTCATGAAATGGCATTGGGAAACCTGGACAGCTACATGCAAAAGAATGAAACTGGACCACTTCTTACTCCACACACAAAACAAACTCAAAATGGATCAAGGACCTAAATATGAGACCTGAAACCATAAAAATCCTAGAAGAAAGTATGGGCAGTAATATCTCTGACGTCAGCCATAGCAACATTTTTCTTGATATGCCTCCCGAAGCAAGAGAACCAAAAGCAAAAATAAACTACTGGGACTACATCAAAATAAAAAGCTTCTGCGCAAAGGAAACAATCAATAAAACTAAAAGACAACCTACTGAATGGGAGAAGATATTTGCAAATGACATATCTGATACAGGGTTAGTATCCAAAATAGATAAAGAACTTATGTAACTCAACACCCAAAAAACAAATAATCCAATTTAAAAATGGGCAGAAAACATGAACAGATATTCCTCCAAAAAAGACATACAGATGGCCAAGAGACATATGAAAAGATCCTCAGCATCAGTCATTATTAGGGAAATGCAAATCAAAACCAAACTGAGGTATCAACCTAACACCTGTCATAATGGCTAAAATAAAAACTCAAAAAACAAGATGTTGTGAAGATGTGGAGAGAAAGGAACCCTCCTCATGCACTGTTGGTGGAAATGCAAACTGGTGCAGCCACTGTGGAAAACAGTATGGTGGTTCCTCAAACAATTAAAAATATAACTACTCTATAACCATTAATTTCACTACTGGCTATTGACCCAAAGAATATGAAAACACATATTTGAAGGGATATATGCACCCCTATGTTTACTGCAGCATTATTTACAATAGTCAAATTATGGAAGAAGCCCAAGTATCCATCGGTAGATGAATGGATAAAGAAGAAGTGGTACAGGGCGCCTGGGTGGCTCAGTCGTTAAGCGTCTGCCTTCGGCTCAGGTCATGGTCCCAGGGTCCTGGGATCGAGCCCCGCATCAGGCTCCCTGCTCCGTGGGAAGCCTGTTTCTCCCTCTCCCACTCCCCCTGCTTGTGTTCCCTCTTTCACTGTGTCTCTCTGTCAAATAAATAAATAAAATCCTTAAAAAAAAAATAAAGAAGAAGTGGTATATTCACGAAATGGAATATTACTCAGCCATAAAAAAGAAGGAAATATTACCTTTTGCAACAACATGGGTAAATCTAGAGTGTATAATGCTCAGTGAAATAATTCAGTCAGAAAAAGACAAATACATGATTTCACTCATATGTGGAATTGAATAAATAAAACAAATGAACAAAGAAAAAAAAAGCCAAACCAAGAAATACTCTTAACTGTAGAGAACAAACCAGTGGTTACCTGAGGGGAGGTGGGTGGGAGTATGGGTGGAACAGGTGAAGGGGATTAAGAGTACACTTACCACAATGAGCACTGAGTAACATACAGAATTGTTGAATCATGCTATTAAACACTTGAAACTAATATAACACTATATGTGAACTATACTGGAATTAAACTTAAAAAGGAAATAAAACACTGTGATGAAAATACAAGAAAGAAGTGTACAATTTTGTCCTACAGGGCCAGAAAAAAAAACCCTACCTGGTGGCATGCTTTAAAATTTCTCATTATTTTCTTATTTGACAACTAAATCAAACAACCAATACTCTTACTTTCTCCCATCTAAACAATTTTACAGGGACTACCTTGCAAATGTCCCAAGAGATAGGCCTGCTCACAGTGAAAAATGTATTCAGCAGGAAATTCACTTAATGATAATGATTATTCTTCTATGTAATGGACATTTCATTGTCAGTAAAGTGTAATATTATTCTGCTGAAAGCTTTACATATGCGGCCAGCTCCAAAGACATACTAGCTTAACCTGCATGTCTCACATTCCAGTTTTATCATTTGTCTTTTTGCATATCAATGAAATCATTTCATGCTTGGTATGTGGACTGCTTTATGCTAGTGTCATTTGCTTTTTTACTAGGGGAAAAACCTCCATAGTTTGTATGGATACATGGATTCATGAATATATTTCACACGGTGTCCTCAGATAGAAGTGGGCAGCTATCCTCTCTCCATGTATGAGTGTATAGCTAGAGATTATTTTTCTACTTTCAGTAAAGCAAAGACTTGCTATATATCCACCTTTTACAATAGCAACATTTTAACTTGGTCAGGATTTTCACTCAGTAGAGGTCAAAGTCAAGACATGGTAGTGTATTTGGAGGGCTCACTGAAAGCTCTCCCTTACACAAACACAAAATCTCTATATAGGTTTCAAAGGGTCTGCAATGTCACAATCAGTTGTGGATTTAGTATTAGTGGCCTGTTTTCTCTTTAAAACATAAATACTTTTTGGACCTAAACTTATGTGACCTCTACTTTCAGATGATGTTCTTCCGAAGTAGGAATTTTGCTCTTCATCAGAGTCAGGGGCAATAAAATACGGGAAGAGGCCAAAAAAGGACGAAGATGTGTTTGGGACCCCTGAACTCTGAAAATAAACTTAGAATTCTTCCTAACTAAAGTATTAAGCAGATGAAATACACTTAAAGACATATTAATAAATGGATAACTTATTCTTATATAAAGACAGACCAAGGAAAAATAGGCAATATATTAATATGTAAATATGCCACACACACCAGGATTTTTGTATCAATCCCATCTAGCCTCGTGGGAATGTACTTACATCATTCAAAGCAAAAATATGTTGTATGTCCTCACAGAAGCACATATTCTGCTATAACTTAGATATACCTATTTCTCATATTCATGTAATTACATTTAAAATCTCTTTAACATCGTGTTATCATGATAGATAGATGATAGATAGATAGATAGATAGATAGATAGATAGATAGATAGATAGATAGAAAGATAGATGTAGATGACCTATAAATGGACTATATATAGTCAGACAGATACAAAAAAACCTTATTAAGCATGCAGTATCTTTTGAAGTATTTTTAATATCTGCTATACCCTAGGATCTAAGAGGGTAGGGTTCAGATGCAATTATTCCCAACTTTATAGGCTAGCATTTAGAACAATGAGTAACCCTAAAAGGTTTTACAACTTACTGATGTTGTATATAGCAGGAGATGGGCTCCATTTTCTAAGACACAGCTACCTAAATGCATTTCACTGTAGAATTACTTTAAAAACGTAATGCGTTGCTAGAATGCTAAAGGAGTTGAGATATAATCTACATTTGGTTTAAGATTGAGAGCAAAATCATGATTTGAGAGATAAATTTATTTCTGTAAGAAATGTCCCAAAGCATTTATTTTGATAACATCAAATAATATTACCAATATATGCTGACATAAAATAATTCATATAATAGAGATTAGATCTAACCAATAAGATTAAAAAGTAAATGTTCCCTAAGTCATTAATACATAGATTGACTATCATGTTTCATGTGCTTTCTTGTCCAATTTCCTGGCATTTAGGGGTTCAATACAAAATGTGTAAAAGCATAATTCACTACAATATATATAAAAATATAGTTAGTATTGTTCTTAAATTTATTCCAAAATAATGACTATTGTTTTTTTATGAAATGCTATATTATGAAGAATTCGACCAGTACAATTAAAAAATAAATCCTCAAACTATGCCACCCAGAAAATGACCATTAGCCCTGAATAAACTTTATTAGTCATCTCTATGTATTTAAACATGAAATGTTAGGTAGATAGGGATAGGAAGACGAACAGAGTTATATAAAAGTGATACCACGCTAAAAAAAAAAAGATACCATGCTTTTTTTTTTTAATTCTTATTAAGATGTAACTTACATAAAATAGAATTTTCCAACTTCATTCAATTGTATGTGCTTTGGCAAATACAAAGAGTGGTATAAACCCCACTACAGTCATGATATTGATCACCTTTTATAGCCTAAAAATATTCTCTCATGCTCTTTGTTGCCAATTCTATCCATTGGCTACCATGGATCTGTTTTCTGCCACTAAATTTTTACCTTTATATAAATTCATATAAAAGAAATCAAACAGCATTTTGGCTTTGTGTCTGGGTTTTTCACTTAGCGTAATGCATTTGATAATCAGCCATGTTGTTGTGTGAATCCATAATTCATTCTTTTGTATTGTGGAATATTGTTCTGAAGTATAGAGGCACCACACATCCATACATGGACAGTTTGTTTTCAGTTCTTGCAGTTTTTATCAGTTTTAAATTATTATGAATAAAGCTGCATTTGAGAAGATGGTGTGTGTGTGTGCGCGTGTGTGTATGCGTTTGTGTGTGAGTATTGGGGGCATTGGTAATACTGAATATTGCTGAGTTATATGGTTTATATATTTAATTTCATAAGACACTGTCACATTGTTTTTCCAAGTGATTATAACATTTGGCATTTTAACCAGCAATGAGTGAATTCTATTCGCTCCACAGCTTTGATAATATTTAAATTCTTTTATTTTAGTGAGTATATAGTGGTTTCTCGCTGTGGTTTATTTTGTGTTTCCCCAATGACTAATAATTTTTAGCATCTTTACAAGTGCTCATTTGTCATATGTATTTTTTTTTTTTGGATGTGGCTATTTTGTTGTTGCTGCTGTTGAGTTGTATATTAGTGTTCTAGGGTTGCCATAACAAAGTACCACTAACTGTGTGGCTTAAAATATCAGAAATGTATGGTCTCACAGTTTGGAGGCTAGAAGTCCAAAATCAGGGTATGGGCAGTCACACTCCCTCTGGTCTGAAGGTGAGAATCCTTCCTTACCTCTTCTTAGCTTCTGATGGTTGGCTTATAGCTGCAGCACAGTGGTCTCCACCTCTGTCATCATGGGGTTGCTCCCCACCCAGTGTCTTTGTCTCTTCTTCTTCTCTTAGAAGGATATTAGTAATATTGGATGAAAGACCCACTCTACTCCAGTATGACTTCGTCTTAACCATTCTACAAATAAGACCCTATTTCTAAATAAGGTTACATTTTGAGGTAGTAGGAGTTAGAACTTCAAAATATCTTTTGAGAAGACATAATTCAACTCATAAGAGTTTGAGGGTTTTTTCTTTTAATTAAGGTGTAGAAATTCTTCATAAATTATACATAAAAGTCCTTAATTCTTTTTTCATTTATCTATACGTTTAACTTGACACCTATGGCATATGATCGTATTTACTGCTGCTTTATAGTAAGTCTTGAAATCAAGCACTAAGAGTCACCCAGTTTTGTTCTTCTTTTCGAAATTATTTTGACTATTCTAGAACCTTTGCATTTCTATGTAATTTTTAGAATCAGCTTGTCAGTTTCTATACACACACAACACTTCTTGAATTTTTATTGGGATTGCATTGAATCTATAGATCATTGTGGGAGATTAGATACTGTAACAACACTGACTTTTAAAATTCAAGACCAACATATATTTCTCCATTTATTAAGATCTTTAATCTCTTTCAGAAATATTTTAGCTTTAATGTAAAAGTCCTGCATACTTTTGTTAAACTTATTCCCATATATTTTATGTTCTTTGGTTATAGTCATAGAAGTGCTATTGGATTCAAAATTTCAATTTTCAACTAATTCTTCTGATCCATGAACATGGTATCCATTTCCACTCATTTAGGTCTTCTCTAATTTCTTTCAGCAATATTTTTTAGCTTTCCATTACAAGTATTACATATCTTTTGTTAAATTTGTCCCTTGGTATTTCATTGTTTTGATGCTATTATAAACTGTATTGTTCTTTAATTTTATTTTCCTTTACTACTGATGTTACTTCTCTATTGCTGATTAACATATTACCACAACACTGGCAACTTAAGACAAAATTTATTGTACTATATTTCTGTAGGTCACAAGTCCAACACATGTTCTCACAGTGTCAGGCTGTTCTAGGGAAGAATCCATTTTCTTGCCTTTTTCAGCTTTTACAGGTTGGTTGCGTTCTTTTCTTGTCTCCCATCTTCCTTCATCATCAAAGCCAATAATGTTGCATCTCTTTGACCTTTCTTCCATCCTCACGTCTCTCTGACCACAGTCAGGAAAGACTCTTAACTTTTAAAGATTTAGATCTTAATCCCACTTAGAGTGGGATTAGAGTGGGCTAACCCAGACCATCCAGGATAATTTTCCATCACATCTGTGAAGCTGCTTTTGTCATATAAGGTAACATAGTCACAAGTTCCAAGTATTGGGTGTGGCAATTTGGGGGGGAGTATTATTCTGCCTACCACAGAACTAAGATGGAGATGTAAATGGTTTTTGAATATTGAACTTGTACCCTAAGATGTTGTTAAACTCATCTCCTAGTTTCATAGCTCTCTTTTTTATAGATTCCTTAGGATTTCTGCATAGACAATCATATCATCTTCAAATAAACAGTTTTACTTCTTGCTTTCAAATATGTATAGCTTCCATTTCTTTTTCTTGTCTTATAGCACTGACTAGGATCGCTATTAAAATGCTGAGTAGAAATGGTAAGAATAGACTTTCTACCCTAGTCTCATTTCCATTTTTAAGATAAAGGCTTTCAGTCCTTCAACATCAAGTACAATGGTAGCTCTAAGTCTGTGTAGATTCCCTTAACCACGTTTAGAAAATTCTCTTCTAATTCTAGTTTGTTGGTATTTTTCCCCGAATAGATGTTGAATTTTGTGTACTTTTCCTTGTTTACAAAATAAGGACATCTAAAAACACCTTAGAATGGAGATTACAATAAGGTAATATATGTAAAAGAGTCTAACTTTTTTTGTGAGGCAAATAGGGCATAGACGCATATACTATTTGTGCCAATATGGTGTAAAGTAAAATCATACTTGTTATGAGAAAGTAGACAGAGAGACAGCAAAGCACACATATTTTCCTAGCTCTTACCCTAAATAAAGGATTGTTTCTGTGGGAAAATTAGACTGGCCTCACCGTGTGAAAGGCTCTAAGAGGGACACTCAGCCTCTATACACCATCAACATACAGAATAATGGAAGGGAAGTGCAGTGTAGAGGATACCTAAATAACTGCCTCACAATGGAGTTTCCTGAGTAAAAAAAGTATCCTTGTTGAAAGGGAACATGTCCATAGTTCAATGGCTGTTACCATTCTTTTCTTTTGATCTAACTCAAATGGCTATACCAGCCCCTTGCTAAGCTACTGAAAAAAAGGTGTAAAAAATAAATACCTCTTCCTGGGACACTCAAATTGGTTTCTGACATTTATACTATGCCCTCCATATTAATCTCTTTTTTCTCCCTCTTCATCTACTCCCAGAAGGCCAGGATCTCAAAGTCTACCAATCTTTTTCTTCATTTTTCCAGGATAATTGCAGGGAAAAACACAGCCAAATAGCGGTGAATGTATGTATAATCATCTTCCTCATATTATTAGTGTAACACCTACATAAAGCTAAGTAAACAGAGCCTTTCTAAAAAACAAAGTTATTTGATTGGTACCTTTTGTGCAATAACAAATGAATATGGCAATTCACAGCAATTAATAAAATGACCTGGTCTCTATACTTCTTTGGTAATGTTCCACACATGGAGCTCATTATTTCATTTTCCCAGTAAAAAGAATGGAGTCATGAAGGTCAAGATTTCATGCGGTTGTTAACTTGAGTTTAAGTTAATTAGGCATTTGGTGTTTATCATTTGACAGATTTCCTTTATCCTCACTCCCTTAATTTGACCTCTCATAGTTTCTTTTCACATGAAGCGCTTCTTTCAAATGAAAACATCTCAGGCAGAGGAGTGATAAATAGGGTGGGAAAGGAACTCTATTTCAGGGTCTCCAGATACCAACATTCTAAGTTTGTAGCCACTGTGACAGTGGAAGTTCATACAGGCTATGATGGTTAATTTTATCTATCAACTTGACTGACCAAAGAGCTGCCCAGATAACTGGTAAAACAGTATTTCTGAGTGTGTCCATAAGGATGATCCCAGAAGAAATTAGCAATTGAGTCAGAAGACTGAATAAAAGCTGCCCTCACCAATGTAGATGGGCATCATCCAATCCATTAAGGGTCCCAGTAGAACCAAAATGCTGAGGAAGGGCGTGTTTGTTCTCTGCTTGAGCTGGGACATAGATATCCTGCCCTTGGACATTGACACCTCTGGTTCTCAGCCTTTGGACTATGATCAGCACTTATATCATTGGTCCTTCCAAATCTCAGGCTTTTGTACTCAGACAGGGACTTACATCATTGCTTGCCCTGGTTCTGAGGCCTTTGGACTAGCACTGAAATACATCACCAGCTTGCCTGCTTTACCAGGTTTTCTGATTCTCCAGTTTATAGACAGCAGACTGTGGGACTTCTTGGCGTTTGTAATTGTATGCGCCAATCTCCCCATATATATGTATGCAAATACATGTATATACAAACATATACATATGTGTAAACATACATATATAGAGAGACAGACAGATAGATATCCTATTGCTTGTGCTTCTCTGGAAAAACTAACACACAGGCAAAATGAATATTACTGTTTAGGAGATACCAATAAAGCAAGAGAACCATCTCAAATCATAACTCTCTAGCTCTGTATCTCCTCAAAATTTCCGGTGGGTGAAAAAATTATTTCTCAACAGATTGAATTTAAAAATCTTTCCTTAGGATTAGGGAAATATTGCAAAGTTCTGTCCTTCCTTCATTCTCCCCTTTCTCCCTCTTCCTTTCTTTCCTCTTTCCTTTCTTTCTTCCTCTTAGCAGCTTTTTATTTTGATATTTAGGAGGACATATATTGTTCTAGTGGCTGTCTTGATGCTAATAACCTAATATAATACCTCAGTTCCTTCTGTTATTTCTGAATAAAGCTGACACATACAGAATTAATTATTACCAAAGCATCAGTCACGGAGCATTTTTAAAAGTTATGATAATTGTTAAGCAGTCAAAAGTTTTTCTGAACAGAAGCCAACTTTGGAAATCTTTTTTTAACAGTTTTAAAAGTTAATCACCGAGGAGTCATAATTACTATCTCTTGCTTTTTTGATGGATTTTTATGAGATGTTTATACATTGCAACAAACCATGTTAAAAATTATACCATTCTCCCCCTTTTACACTTAACTGCATAAAAATATTTCTTAGAAAAAGAACAACCTAATTTCAGGTATCACTTCACATGCCAAAAGAAACATTCCTGCCTGCCCACGTGATTGCGTATGTGTAGCTCATGTGATCATATTCATCGTGGTATAGCTACTAGCTACTCCCTCAAAGAGTATGTCATACTTTTTTTCATACAGTTTAGTATAAAACAATTTTCTGTATTTGAAGCATTACTTCCTATTGACTGTCTTGAACCATCATTGCAAAACAGAATTTTGTCATCTTAATGAATTAAATCATAATTGAGAGCACAACAATTCTAATTTTACAATCCTTTTATGGTGAATCTAATTAATAGCATTTAAAGGTCCTTGGGCTTGTATTATGCCTTTATTATTGCAATACTCCCACACAGCAAGAGTAAGCCCCAAAGCTTTTGAAATACGATGGAGATTTCTACTGACCTCAGATTGCCTTAACACTTGTAATTTCATCTGCAAGGTAACTGCTTTCATGCTCTTTGATGGTACTTTTGCTATCGTTTATATACTGTATCCTCTTCTAGACAGCTTTGTCTTATGACGCCCAATGAATTAGCTAGCCACAATGCCATGAGAAAGAGAAGATGGCAAGTCTGAGGCTAAAAATGCAAGCCAACAGGGGCACCTGGGTGGCTCAGTCAGTTAAGCGTCTGCCTTCGGCTCAGGTCAGGATCCCAGAGTCCTGGGATCGAGCCCACATCGGGCTCCCTGCTCGGTGGGGAGCCTGCTTCTCCCTCTTCCCCTGCTCGTGCTCTCTCTCTCGCTATCTCTCCCTCTCTTTCAAATAAATAAATAAAATCTTTAAAAAACAATAAAAAATAAAAATGCAAGCCAACCTGAGACTGGTAACAGAAGGTAGAGTTTCATGTTCTGGGCACTGAGATCTTGGCTGAAGAACTGTTTGGCAGTGGTGGCAGAGGCTGTGAGGAGAAAGGTCTTGTACAACAAGGGCAGAAAATGCTGAATGTTACAATTCTTTTCTCCTCTGCCATACCACAGTACCTCCTGAGACTACCTCCACAGTCCAGCCCTCATTTTGCCTGTTCATTGCAGTCCTGACCAAGTCATCAGAAGGGATTCAGGAGTAGCTGGATATGAAATTAAAAGCAGCTAACTGAGGATGATACCTGGGGAAATCCTCAACAACATTCTTTCATATTGTGATTGAAAGTAGCATTTCCCAAAAAGGATATTGCAGAATACATTCCTATGTGAAGTGTCATGAAGATAGCTGTTTCTGACCAAATGGCCAAATACATTTGACAAACATAGCATGTTGTGAAATAATAAGGAATGTGTATACTGATCTCTGTTCCTGGTTGCTAAAACCCATGCAAACAGGGATACTAGGAAAATCTTTTGATTTAATATTTAGGCTTTGACCCTGGTTACTGACACAGAAGTCCTAAGACTTTTACAATTTCCTGAGTGATGGGAGCATCTGACATTGAGCTCCTAAGTCCCTTGGAATTTCCTGGGTGAAGGGAATGTCTTTTGTTCTAATCAAGTGACTCTTACATGAGGGCTGGTCACCAGAAAGACCAATGCAGGGTAAGAACCTTGGAACTTTCAGACCCAGCCCCTATTCTCCAGAGGGGGACTGGAAATGGAGACAATAATCAATCTCACCTATCTGACGAAACTTCCATAAAGTTTCAATAGTAAAGGAGTTAGGGGAGCTTCTAGGTTGGTGCCAGGAGGGTGATGTACTCCAACCTCACGGGAATAGAAGCTCCTGCACTCAGGGCCCTTCTAGACCTCACCCTATGTATCTCTTCATCTAGCTCTTCGTCTGTATCCTTGATCATATTCTCTATTATATAATAAACTGGTAAATAAATGTAACTAAGTGTTTCTCTAGTTGAATAATCTGTTCTAGCAAATAATGAAATCCAAAGAGGGGATCATAGGAACCTCCAATTTGCAGCCAAGTTGGACAGAAGTTGTGGGGACCTGTTACTTGTGATTGGTGTCTAAAATGGGGAACAGTGTTATGGGACTGAGCCCTTATCCTGTAGGGTCTGTGCTAACTCTGGTTGGTGTCAGAATTGAATGGAATTGCAGGACACCCAACTGGTACTGCAGAGAATTGCTTGGTGTGCAGGGAAAACCCCATACACCTGTTGTCATAAGTATGTGTATGTGAGTAAAGGAGATACAGGGAGTTTTTCCCAGACATGTCATTCCCCCATTGTGAATTCACAATGTACATTTATTCATGACTACTTATGCTGAAGAAATCAATGTTGCCAATTAAATCTACTAACTAGTGTTCAATATACTTAACCACATAATGCATTTTTTTCCCCTTTGTAACATTTTTAACCTCCCATGGAACTAATATCGTGCAGAACCTATTCTGTAACATGCTGGTCTGAAGATTTTCCAAATGTATAACTTACTTAAGTTTGTGGAGGCATCAGATCCCTTTGGAGGTGTGGTGGGTATAAATTAAATCTATAAACCTTTAAAGTTGGTCATTTGAGTGCCTGGAGGAGTGTTTCTACAAGTACCAACTAAATAAAAGAAAACAGCAATAACGGAGTTGTCAACACTCCCAAGTCCACAACGAAGATCTCAGCTGTACATATGGTTAAGTACCAGTATCATACACCTTCACTGAAAAGCATAATATTTATGTCAAAATTAGCATTTGAGCTGTGCTGAATTTTGGCTATTCTGAAGGCTAAGATTTAATGGTAACAATTAACATATAGTGGGAATTATTATAAAAATTTTTTCCTCAAATTATCTCAGAAAAGCCTTTCAACAATATGGTGAAAGGAATAGGATGGTGATATTATTCTTTTTTTTTTCTATCTTTAAAAAAAATGGTATTTTCTTTTTTGACCCTAAGGGCCCTGTGTTAGTTATATTTGTGCATGTTGTATATATGTTGTATATAATAGAATAATTCTGTGTGCGGAATAATTCTGTGCCACAAGGACCAAAGACAGGTCTCAGTGTCTTTATCAGGCATGATTCTAACATTTCATTACATCATGGATAATACCACCAAGTACTTTGATGTCATTTTCTAAGACATAAAGTTGAAATCATATTGGCTATCATTATTTGCTCCTTTGGAAATACATATAATCCCATCCAAATATGTTATTGCTTTTTTCTGCCTTTTGTACACTATTGATATTTAAGATAAATCATTTTTTCTTCTGTCTTTCAAAAAATTTGTTATAACCTTTGGGATAAAATTGGTTTGTTTAGTTTTTTTGGGTTTTATTTTGGTTTTCGTTGGTTTAATGTTCTCCCCCAGAAGCCACCGTAGCACTGGATACAAAGAAGGTACTCCATGAAAGCTGTGACTTCCTGGGGATCCTAGGGCTCATGATGCTCTCTTAGACATCACAGAATTTGCAGAATTGTATTCAAAACTGCTACAAGAGTGAACATTTTCTTTTCATCCAGGTGTTCAAAACTTTTTAAATAAACTTTTTATGAAGTATAACATAGATAAGTATGCAAATATAAGCATCAAGCTCCACTAACTTTTATAAAGGAGACATACCAGGTAACCAACACTCAAAACTATAATATTATCTGTACAAATCCCTTTATGCCCTTACCAGTCACTATCCCCACCAATCAAACCACTATCCTGGCTTCTAACACTATAGATTTACATAAGTGAATCACGTTGTATATTCTCTTTTGTGTCTGGCTTCTTTCACTCAACACTACTTTTTTTTTGAGATTCATGTATGGTATATGTAGTAGTTTGTTTATTTTCAGTGCTGTGTAACATTTGATCATAATTTATTTATCCATTCTATTATATATGCATATTCAAATTGCTTACACTCTTTGGCTTTTATAAACAGTGGTGCTTTAAACATTTTTCTACATTTCTTTTGGGTATTTACTCTACAGTGAACTCACTGGGTCTTAAGGTATACCAAAGGTTGTCTAAAGTAAATACTGTCGAATTCTTTTCCAGAGTGATTTCATCAATTTACTCACCAGCAGTATAAGATAATTCAAATTGCTCCACATGCTCACCAACACTTGATACTGTCACTTTACACACTTTAGCCAATATGTTGTGTCTGCTGGGTTGTTGTCATTTTTACATTTAATTCTCATTTTTTTCAGATATAATTTAGATGCAATAAAATTCACCCATTTAAAATGATATCAAATTTTATAAATGTATACATCTGTGTAATTTCCATCTCAATAAAAATAGTAAACACTTCCATCACTCCCAGAAAGTTCCCTTGTGCCCCTTTTCAGTCAATTCCCTCACCAACAGCTACAAGCAAACATGATGTGATTCCTGTCAGTACAGGAGAGTGTTACTTGATGTTGGACATCCTATAAATGCAACCATTGGTATGTACTATTTTGTGTATACTTCTTTTATTAAAACCAATGTTTTCTAGCTGATCTATGTTTTTATTTGTATCAATAATTCATTTCTTTTTATTACTGAACTGTATTTCGTTAATACAGATGGATATTACAATTTGTTTCAACTTTTGATGAGTAAAGTTGCTTCAGGTTTTTGTTTGTTAGGAATAATGCTGCTGTGAACACTCACAAACAAGTCACTGTGTGGTCATTCTTCCCTAGGTGTGTCATATGACAAGTGAAACAACCTAACTGTCCATCAATACATGAGTGGATTAAAAAGGTGGTGTATATGTGTGTGTGTGCTGGAATATTACACAGCCATAAAAAAGAATGAGATCTTGCCATCTGCACCAGCATGGGTGAACCTAGAGTATATTAGACTAAGTAAAGTCTGTCAAACAAAGAAAGACAAATACCATATGATTTCACTTATCTGTGGGATCTGAAAAACAAAACAAACACACAAACAAACAAAGCAGAAAGAGACCCATAAATGCAGAGAACAATATGGTTGCCAGAAGAGAGATGGGTGGGGGGAATGAGCAAAAAGAGTTGGACTCTTTCAGGTGTGGAATGAATAAGTCACAAGGATAGAAGGCACCCAAAAGGGAATATAGCCAACAGTGTTGTATGGTGACAGATGGTAGCTACACTTGTGGTGAAAATAACGTATAGAGCTGTCAAATCACTATGTTGTACATCTAAAACTAATGTAACATTCTGCGTCAACTATACTTCAATAAATAAAAATTAAATTAATTAAATAAATAAAATACCTGTGAGGGAAAGGAAGTTTGGGGACTCAACATAACATAATTTACCATTAATAGGATTACATTTATCAGACATTGGAAATATTCAGATTCCTTTTTGTTTTCAATTATTCAAAATCTTTTCTCCTTTCAGTTATATATGATTAACAATAAAACTGTTTCAATATTCCTTCCTACAAAGGGGATATAATAATTTATTAATAATAAAGTCACATCTTACCATTTCGTGGATGCCATAGTTTCTTTCCATTCTCACCGTCATGTTATCTGTGCAGACTGATTCCTAAATGGAAAATATTATCTATGAGTATTCATAGTGATAATAAGTTAGTTACATAGAAAAAGTCAATAGAAATGAAGATAACAAAACTTCTATGATTGAGAAATGACAAAATATTTATGTCACACTGTGTTATTTCTTGAACAAAAAGGAAATGTAGGATCTTTATTCACACAATACATCCCAAGAATCATAACCACATATTACAGGGGAAATTGTTATTTTTTATTAACTCATATGAAAGTTAACATAAAAGTTCTTTAACTATATATATTACAAATCTTAACTTTAAATGAGGGGGAAAAGTTCTTTAAATATATTAAAGAATTTGTTTACTATGGTAACTAATAATGGAAGACTATAAGTTATAATTCTGTAAATTTCAGAAGACAAACGATGTGGAAAAAACTGGCATTGTAAGAATGTTCCAAGACTTATCTATAAATTAGAACCAGTAGAAATGTAGAGCTTTTGTACATCTTTCCAGTGTGCATTATTTTTCATTTCATTTTTTAAAAGATTTCATTTATTTATTTGAGAGGGACAGAGAGAGAGAGTGCGCATGAGCAGTGGGAGGGGCAGAGGGAGAAAGACAGAATCCCAAGCAGACTCTGTGCTGAGTGCAAAGCTCAAGGTGGAGCTAGATCTCACAACCTGGAGATCATGAGCCAAAATCAAGAATTGGACGCTTCACCAGCTGAGCCACCCAGGTGCCCCATTTTTCATTTCATTTTAATAATTCTCCACTACTAGGGCAGGGAAGAAAACAATTGCTGTTAACATCCTTATTAAAGTGCTGGGAAGAAAAGGACCCAATAAACATCTGCTTTTTTCAGTTGTTTTAGTCATGAAAGGTTTTTCCAATTTGTGCTATGCCATCTTAGAATAATTTTTCCTTTACCTACAAATCCTATTCAGCTGGGGAGACAGATGAATTAAAAGAGAAGTAAAGAAAATTTCTGACTCACGATAGTTAAAATTTTAATATTTTTTCTTAGAAAATGATATTTATTAGATATCAATCAATTCCAAACAAAGGTAAAACATTTTTAAAAATTTCACACATTGCTCACATCCTTTTATAAATATTTTGATTCTTCCCTGTGCTCAAAAGAAAATATCTCTAAAGGTCACATTTGTTCTAACTCTCAAATATGCTACTAGATCTTAAGTCTATACTGCTTCATATCTTGTGGTTGATTGTTATTAAGGCTGTTTTCCTTAACAAGCAAGCAAACTCTCTTTTTATGTTGTCTAAATTGTGGTGCCATAAAGAACTGACATTCCTAAGCATTTTATTCCTTTGGTCTTGGCTTACTACCCCTAAGACATTTTGTCAAAGAAATATCATTTTGAAAACAAGGAAAAAGAAAGAAAAAATCCTGATACCGTTGTCTATTTAGGAATTCACAATGAACTTAATTCGGAAATATCTCACACGAAAACTTCACACACGCAACTTCTAAGGAGTATTTTGGGAGACATATGCAATACGTCCTAAAACTATCGCAGCTGCAAAAAATAGAAAGAATAACTTGGTTTTTAAGATTAAATGAAAGCAAATGCTTGGGCTGATGTTAGGGAAATGAGAGAAGTGTTTTATAATTACGACTCAGGTCTTTTTAGAAGTTAACCTCTTTTTCTAGTGGAGGAAATAATGGGTGTTACATTTACAAAGGACTTAAATGTCCATTCTTACTAGCATAAGCTTGGTATATCCAGTTGAAAGGATAGTCGTAAGTCAAATCACAAAGTTCAAACAAGTTTTAGTCATTCTTCTTGCATAGCTGAAGATCTCAGTAGTTTAATGTCAAGGCAGAAATTAAATTCAGGGGTATAGAGTAAGATCAACTATATGTGATTCTAAAAATTTAGAAAGATATAAACACAGTCTGTTGTTTCCAGTTCTAGGGCCAAAGAATATTTTCTTTCCCTCTGCTTCTTCAAATCTCACCACCAACAAAAACCAACTACTGGATAAAAGAAAACATTCCATCATAAGGGGAATATGAAATTTGTTGTGGCTCAAAGAACTTCTTAAGATCATCTGCTAAATACTCTTAAATGATAATCAAAGCGAGAGATCAAGGACAATGTATAGATTTTCCCATAGTTAAGATGGCATACAAAATGATCATGATTAATTATGAGATCCGGAGTTGTCTAGAAAGATTAAAAAAAAAAAAAAAGGCCCAGTAGAGATCCAGTTTGCTATCTCAGAATGGTGGAAAGATAGAGATAAAAACCAAAAACGAAAAAAGAGGTGTATACAAAAACATCAAAAACAAAATAGAGGCCATGGGTTACTTCAGATTCTTCTAGATCCTCTAGCCACCATATTAGCCACCAACTAATTCAAAGATAAATAATATCATGCAAG
The DNA here is from genome assembly GCF_002201575.2 of Neomonachus schauinslandi. Lineage (NCBI taxonomy): Eukaryota > Metazoa > Chordata > Mammalia > Carnivora > Phocidae > Neomonachus > Neomonachus schauinslandi. Next base: position 18,143,618 of record NC_058409.1, read on the forward strand.
AAGGTCACAGGCACATGCCACAGCATCATGTGATCCCAATATAACATAATTTATTTAGGGAAATTTTATAAGCAGAGAAATAGTAGGGTGAATATAATCCTCCATACTTTCATTTTTCTATAACATAATATGGACAAAAATGTTCCATCTGCATCAAAACCAAAGTTCTAGGATAGAGGGTCTGGCTATCAGCATGTGGGACAGCAAGTAAGAACTCCAAGAGTGAGTATGTGCTTAATACCATGTTACATATTTACAGGTAAGCCTAACATGGGCAATGGGGAACACAGAGTTTCTCTAAGTCAGGGGTATTTTTTCCGTAAAGGGCCAAATAGTATGCATTTTATACAGAAATATGGGCCCTCTGTTCTCTCTTGTAAGGACTCTACTCTGTTGTGACAGTACAAAAGCAGACATGGACAGTATATAAACCAGTGAGCAGGGCAGGTTTCAATGAAACTTCACTTATGGATATTAAAATTTGAATTTCATATAACTTTCATGTTTCACTCATTATTCTTCTTTGGATTTTTTCAACTCTATAAAAAAATTCTTAGCTCACAAGCCATTCAGAAACAGGAAGCAAGCTGGATTTGGCCCTTGGGCTGTAGTGTTTGCTACATGAAGCAACAAGAAATACATCAAGTGTTCTCTAGGCCCTGGGACAATGCTAGGGAATATGAATACCAAAGTCAAGATGTGCAAACCAACAGCCCTGGAAACAACCTTACATACCAGGAATGCCGACATGAGCTAAAGACCGTGGCTCTGTGCTGACCAGTTCAGTCCACTGAACCAGCTCGCAGCTAAACTATCAAACGGAGGAAGGCCACCAGGGCCATGTAGTTGTGTCTTTCATTAAGTAACCACAAAAGCTCTACCAGAAAAACCACACATTAAAGCATGCTTTTTATAGAAGATTGAAAACATTTAAAAAGGCCAGTTGAAGAAGAGACATCATAAAAAGAATTATTCAAAGAAACAGGGAATGTCAGGAACAGAAATGACAGATAGTATAATCACTTTAAGTTTTCAAAATGGAAAAAAGGAGTTACAAATGTTCAAATAAAGGAATATAAAAGACAGAAAGGGCTGGAAATTCCTAGAACTTACGGAAAAAAACGCAAGTGAAAAAGAAAAATATAATAGTTCTGCAAGTCACATTAAAAACATATAAAAATGAGCATAACTGAAAACAAAATCAAAAGTGTAGTGGATGGGCTGAAGTAAATCACATAAATAAAATAACAGAAAACAAAACAAAACATGAACAGGACTATGGGAAACATGGATACAACAAAAGATACTAAACTACAGATGTTCCCCACTTAACAATGGTTTGACTTAGAATTTTTTCACTTTACAATGGTGTAAAAGTGATATGACTTTGATAGAAACTGTACTTCAAATTCTGAATTTTGATCTATTCCCAGGCTAGTGATAAGCGGTATGATCCTCTCTAAGGAAGCCACAGCTCCCAGTCAGCCACACAATCAAGAAGGTAAACAACCAATACACTTAAAACCATTCTGTACCCGTATAACCATTCTGTTTTTCTACTCCCAGTACAGTCTTTAATAAATTACATGAGATACTCAACACTTCAATATTAAAAAGACTTAGTGTTAGATAATGTCCAACTGTAGGCTAATGTAAGTGTTCTGAGCAAGTTAAAGGTAGACTAAGTTAAGCTATGATGTTTCTGTAGGTGTAATAAAGGCATTTTCAGCTTCATGATCTATTCAACTTATGATGCGTTTATCAGTATGTAATCCTATCATAAGTCAAGGGAGATCTGAATATATAAGTGAACAGAGCAAGTAACACAAAATTCAAGTACCCAGTCAACCTGTACTAAAATATGGCAGCCTTGAATCTACAGACTGAGTATAACAGTGTTCCCAGGAAAAATGGATACAGAGGGATTGATATAAATACATGAATTCTGGTAAATTCCTCAGTTTTTAGAGACAAAGGAAGAATCATATAGGTATTCATGAATAAATGAAAGAGCAAGTCACATTCAAAGGGGATGTCAGGTAGTCGTTAGAAGTCTCCAAAGAAATATTCAGTTCCAGAAAAAGTGTAGAAATATCTGTAAATTTCTAAGAAACACTGATATCCCAATTTTATATGCAGGAAGTTATCTTTTATGTTTAAAGTTAAAGATAGAACTTTTCACTCCTGCACACTGCAATGTAGCCAAACAAGAAATAACACATGATAAAGAGCTTAGGAAAATAGAAACTAGAGAAAAGAACGGTTAGTGAGAGTTACATCCATTTATGCCAAAACTAAAGATTAAAGAGCTAAAGGAATTTTAATTATATAATCTAATGTGAATGTTATACTTCTTAGAAATGTTAAAATGATAACATAATTAAAAATAGGGGAAAATGGAAGCTAAAGGGGCAAATGTGGGAGGAAGTGTGAGTGGTATTTTCCTCATATTTCTTAGCAGGGAGTCAAATATTTTTCAATCTTGAAATATATAGTTAAAAATAACTCTTTTTAGACATGCAAGTATCAAAATATTACCTCTCGAGTACAATTTCTCAGTAAGTATTACTGAGTATGCTCCATGAGGAGGAGGAATAATGAAAAAGGAAATTATGATTATCAGGAAACAAGAGATCTGGAATGGATAACTGTCATATATGGCCACCCAATCCTTCAAAAATGCCAACAACATGATAAAGTCTCATATCGTGAGTCCCATCTTCCTGGAGGTAAGACTAAGAACAGTTGCTTCTCTAGCCACCTTGCAGCTAGCTGCAGGCACATGGCCCAGGATCTGGTTGGCTTTCACATGAGTCTTCAATTTCAAGGCAAGAAATGTAAGAAACCTGGCTTTGTTTAATTTTGTTGTTGGATTTGGTGGGTTGGTTTGATTTGGTTTCCTTTTTGAAATGGCTGGCCAAGTATGTTCAGACTGTAGTAATGCTTGTCAAGCAACATCTCTACCATCTCAGATACGAATGATAGAAGTGGTGGTAGGGATGTCTTAATCACATTGGATCTTCGATGTGGTTCTGCATTTTCCTCACTGTATATTAGTCATGAACATAGTCCTCCAGCCCTCCCACTTACTGTGTAAGCTCCATAGTATTTTTTACTAAATTGGACATTTTCACTAAAAATAAAAGACTCTGATTTTTTTAATTCTCAATTTAAAAGCTATTTTTAGGAGGTATGTCTTACATACACACACAAGCTTCAGTAATTCGGTAAGTCTCACTTCAGGTCCTTTTCTTCAGTTAAAATCAAATAACATTAAGCTTAGTGTTAAGTTTAAAATACTTTGCATGATGCTATGTCACTGTATGAAACTATTCCTATCTTTTACACTGCTTGTGTGTGAATAAAGGGAGATGAAGTTGATAGTCACCAAAACTGATTATTGAGTGAAGAAGGGTGATGAGATTTACAGTAAATTTTTGTTTTCTTTTCTGGAACTTTCCACTTTGCTTCACTTTTTTTTTTCTTTTTAAATATACAAGTAGGTATTTTTTTTAAAGGCCATAAAATAATTATAGCAAAAAATTGGTATAAGTGAGCAGCTTCATTCAAAATATTTATTGCAAATTTAAGAAATATTTTTCCCTGTGTAGGCAATGGATCATATATAAGTGTACATGATGTGTGTATGAATGTGTTTGTGTGCATGTGTTATTTAAGGATCATTACAAACTAGTCCAGTATTTAAATTTTTTTCTATTGTTTGTTATGTATTCATACCTCCTTTATTACCTGAATAAAGACTGAGAAATGTAGAAGTCAGAGTTTCATAGAACTATTACTCATTACAGCAAAAATTAATATCTGTGTATACATATGTATTTCTATATGACATATATGCATTTCAGAAGGAAAATAAGACAATTTGACATTCCTTGTTCTAATGTGCCAAAGTTTCCTCTTCACAAAAAAGTCAGAAATAAGAAAAAATATACACACTTATTTTCTTTTCAGATCCAAAAAGTCATGAAATCTACAGAAGCTGATCTCCCGTAGTAATATGCAATGCTAAGTGCTCCATATCCACGAACAACCTGAAAGAGATTGCACTCGACATAATTATGCAAATAGATTTTTTAAGAAAAAGGAAAAAGCAGAAATGACAATATGCTAATATGGCAGCAGCATTGAATATGATGAGGATTATTAAAATACGAAGTGTTTGTTCATGCCCAGAGCCTTTTTTTACTTAATATTTTTTCATGGCACACAAATCTCCAAAGGAAATATTCAAGAAAGAAAGCCCTCAAATCATAATTACCATAATTATACTTTTTCATCTTAAAATCCTCTCCACACCCCTAGGATAAATATTATATGTAGTATATAGTATCATAATTAAAGTAAATGTTCAAAGAAATGATGCTTTAATTGCTGTTTGCCACATATTCTATCTAATGAGCCAGAACTACACAGTGTATATGTGTGGTATGTGTCTATTTGTTATTATTATTAGCATGGTGGCTTTGACTAATGTTAATTAAAAATCTGCATAAAATGTTTCTATCCTATTGTATAGAATACACTAGAAATATATAACAAAAATTAATATTGGAAGCAGTGAATAATTTAGACTACCTGCCAAAGAAGTATTTTAAAAGAAAGCTTTCAAATGGAGATACGCCTTATAAAGAACATCAGACATAAGCGGTAGCTGCAAGCTCTTTGCTCAGCCATGTGAATGTATTGTTTAATTATGGATCAAGTTAGTCTTTAGCCCCTTGACCACTGTGGATTATTCTTCCCATTTTCTTCTAGGAGATCATGCTGAGCTGGGTGATAACATAGATAAAACTTGATATTATTCACCAGACTATATTCTCTAAAGAACATCAAAAACGGGTTAAGAGGTGGGGGGAGAGGGTGCAGAGAGGCCTCTAAAAGGCTTTGATTTTTGAGTAAAAAGAGAAATTCAGTTATTATTCTAAAACAAAATACAGCTCACTCCGAGCAAAAGATTTAAGAACCAGAGATGATATTCTTTTGTGGGGTTAAGTCCATAAAAAAAAAAAAGTGATCAAAATACAAAAATGAAATTGTCCTTTTGCCACCAGCATTCACAGTTCAAAGGCCAGCGGAATATGGCATCTATGTAAAATGGTAACTAAGGGGCAAATCCCCCCTACCTCTCTGAAAAGGAGAGCGGTAATGAAAAAGGGAAGTGGGAAGTATTTTCTGGGTGTTCGTCCTTTGCAGAATATCATAACCAAAATAATGGCCAGCTTCTTCTTGGACAAAGCAAAAATATTTTATTCCTAAAGTTCAGAATCTCTGTTTTTAAACAGTAAGTGGTAATCTACCTTTTTTTGTTCCAGAAGGAGGCAATCTTGTGTGACTGAAGGATATTTAAAATGAGGGTGAGGAAAGTGTGAGTGTTCGCTCCCTCATTGTCACTAACTAGCAATGTCTTTTGGTTAATTTCTTGAAATTTCCATTCCACACCTACAAAATGAAGGGGCTAGCTAAATAAGGTACTGGGGAAACCAAAAATGTCACGATTCTAAGATCGCAAGTACTTGTTTGCAATTCATTTCCGAATCTCCCTTAACCTCTAGCCCTCTCACTTCATTAAAAGTCTTCTTGTAAAGATACACAACAATTTCCACATCGCCAGATACAATGATCCATTTTCAGTCCTTGTTGCCTGACTTGTAAACCTGTAAATTCTGTTTTCATTAGAGTAGTCAAGATGATCTTTCTCCCCGTCCTTCGCTTTTCTTTTCTTCTTCCTGTCCTTCTTTAACACTTTCTAAGAATTTTTTTCCCTAAACTTTTTATATTATTTTCAACCAACACTCTACAGATAGGGCCTTTCCCACCAAGGGAGTCTGAGTCAGGACAAATAGAGACAAATCCTTTAAAATGAGCATTTACAGAGAGCTGTCATGTAAGTCAAAGATAACAGTTCTTTAGTGATAGGGATTTTAGTGCAGCTCCAAACAGATTTTGTCCCTCCAGTGGCTGCTAGACTCTGGTTTTCACAGCTATCATGGTTGTGAGGCTAACAATTTTCAAGGCTTCCACGAAGCTGGGAAGAAGAGGATAGATATAAGGCAAGTTCACACACCATTATCTTGCTGTTCATACCAAGATTCATTCAGCCATTTTTCTTGAATAAATGTTCCTTGACTGTTGTAGGATTTGGGTTAATTTGAAGAGCCCAGAAAAATTCGTTGACTTTGGCCATTTTACACTGTTGTTGGTGCTTTTATGGAGGAAAGGATTTTCAGAGGTTCTTAATCTGCCATTTGAAAGTGTTTCCCTATAACCGACTTTTATGGGATGTATCCCCCCAAACCTGATTTTAGCTCAAGTTTTCTAGATTGCTGAAATGGTGCAGAGAACCCCTAGCAGAAAAAGTAACAAAAGAACTGCACTTTGATGCATCATACTCAAGAAAGTGAAAAATCAAAGATAAAGTTCTAAAGGAAGCCAGAGAGAAAAAAGAAACTTTACCAAAAAAGAAACATTTTTCATCAGAAAGTACAGTTGACCCACAAATAACACAAGGGTTAGGGGTGCCCACTCCCCCAACGCAGTCAAAAATCCACAGATAACTTCTGCCTCCCCAAAAACATAATTATTGTTGACTTGAAATCTTACCAATAACATAAACGCTGGATTAACATGTTTTGTACGTTACATGTATTATATACTGTATTCTTATAGTAAAATAAGCTCAAGGAAAGAAAACGCTACTAAGAAAACCATAAGGAAGGGAAAATACATTTGTAGTACTCTACTGTAAAAATCTGCGTATCAGTAGATGCCAACATTTCAAACCCATATTGCTTAAGGGTCAAACGTATACCAGCCAGAAGATGATACGATGACATCTTTAAGGCGGGGAAAAAAAATCAAAAAGGTCATCCTAGCATTCCATTCCCAGTGAAAACATCTGCGAAAAACAAAGGATAAATAAAATCTTTTTATAACAAATTAAAGGTGAGAAAATGCATTATTAGGACCACTGATGAATATTCTTTCACTTATGAATTTTTTTCACAGTCTTTTTTAATTAAACTCTTTATTTTGAGATACATTCACCATACAGTTATAAGACACACTACAGAGAAATCCTATGTACCCTTTTGCAAGTTTCTCTTAATGGTAACATCTTGAAAACTATACTACATGTAAGATACAGACATGATATAAACAACATTTTAGAAGTTCCATTTCTATTTTTTTAAAAGATTTTATTTATCTATTTGAGAGAGAGAGAGAGAGATTGAGAGAATGAGTGGGAGGAGGGGCAGAGGGAGAAGCAGACTCCCCGCACAGCAGGGAACCCCATGCCGACCTTGATCCCAGGACCCTGGGATCATGACCTGAGCCGAAGGCAGACACTTAACTGATTGAGCCACCCAGGCACCCTAAAAAGATCCATTTCTAAAAGGATTCCTTATAATTCTATTTATAGCCACAGCCACCTCCTCCCACCATCCCCAGCCCCTGATAACAAGTAATTTATTCTCCACTTCTATCATTTGGTCAGTGTAAGAAAGTTACATAAATGGAATCAAAATACCTTTCAAGATGGCTAAGGATAATTTTCTCAAAATTCATCCAAGTCGTTTCATGTATCAATAGCTCGTATTTTTTTTTTTTTTTATCACCGGGTAACATTTCATGCGATAGGTGCATCACGGTTCATTTAACCAGTCATCTGTTGAAAGACATCTGGATTGTTTTCAGTTGGGGCTATGTTGAATAAAGCTGTTAAGAATATTTGTATACAGGCTTTTGTTTGAGCACAGATTTCATTTATCTGTGACAAACACCCAAGAGACTGCTTGCTGCTGCATTATATGGGAGTTGTAAGTCTAGTATTACAGGGTACCATCAAACTGTTTTCCAGATGGATTACCATTTTACATTTCCACTGACATTGTACAACTGACCTAGTTTCTCCAAATTTTACCAACATTTAGTGTTGTCATTATATTTTAGTTTAGCCATCGTCCTGTTCCATTTGGTCAAGGGGAGGAGTGAGCTGGGCCACTAAATTAAAGGTTGGAATCTGCAAGAGTCACCTTCTTCTGTTGGTTGGTGAAGGGGAGGTCATGAAACACCTTGCCCTTATGTTTTTCCTCCAGTTCTGGAGTCCCTAATCAGGTCTCCTTCCTCTTATCTATATTAGTTTCCTACTGAGGCTGTAATCAACTACCAGAAATTTGGTGGCTTACAATAATACAAATTTATTCTCCTATAATTCTGGAGGTCAGAAGTCCAAAACTGTTTCATTTGGCTAAAATCCAAGTGTGGGCTGGGCTGGTTTTTTCTGGAAGCTCTCGGGGTGAATTTCTCCTGTCCAGTTTCCAGGGGCTGCCTGCATTCGTTGGCTTGTGGCCCCTTTTTCCATACTCAAAGACGGCAGCACAGCATCTTCAAACTCTTTCTGCTTCCCTCATGACACAGCCTTCCTTTCCTCTGGCCTCATTCTTAGAAGGATCCTTGTGATAACACCGGGCCCTTCTAGACAATCCAGGACAACCTCCTCATCTCCAGATGCTTAATGTAATCACATCTGCAAAATCCCTTTTGCCATGTCAGGTACATTTGGATTCCAGGTATTAGGATGTAGATATTTTTGGGGGACATTATTCAGCAACCATACCACCTTTCAACCTATGTTGTTTCTAGCATACATTGTTGACTTAGCAGAAAGGAGAAGGAAGAGATTAGTGTTATGTACTCAAGGTGTGTGTCCTCTCAAATGGAGAAGAGTAAATCCTAACCTCCAAGGTTAATGATATTAGGAGGTGGAGACTTTTGAAGTGATTAAATTATGAGGGCTCTGTCCTCTTGAGTGAGATTAATACCCTAAAAAGAGACCCCTGAGTGCTCCCTCACCCCTTTTACCATCAGGAAGAAGATGGCCACCTGCCACCTGGAAGAGAGAGGGTCCTCACCAGAATCTGAATGTGCTGGCATCCTGATCTCAGTCTTGGGGCCTCCAGAACTGTGAGAAATGTCTGTTGTTTATAAACCACCCATTCTATTGTACTTTGTTAACAGCAACCTGAATAAGACAAGCCATCTTGCTTGGACTAGCAGCATACTATTATTTTAGTCTCTAGCTTTGTGTCATATTCAAATTTTATTAAGTACCTTTTCTGTTTGTCTTTTATTCAAACCATCAACCAAAATACTGAACAAGACAAGGCCAAAACATAGAGTTCTATAGCACAGTTTGAGAATGTCTCATTTTGGTCCTATTGGAATACGGTTGGGAATTATGAATCCATTTGTTTGCATCATCACCAAGTTTACTCTTCTCCATCTTTTCTCTAAGTATAAAAAGAAATTTTGCAGGATGCCCTAAGGAAATCACAATGATGATAGCATTTCTTTCATGAACAGATTAGGGAATCCTATAAAAAAAGAAGTGTACTGGTTTTCAGCACACTTTCCTTATTTAGTAGACTCTAAATATCATTTTTTAATTTAAATCACTCCAAGTTCCCTACTTCATAAGACGTTATAGAATTATGGCAGAAATAGTCCTATCACTGTTCTGAAATACCCCAAATCCATCTCTTTCCTTTTTTGAAATTTTGGATTAGTACTCTGATTGCATCTTTGAAACCTCTATACTGTGATCCTGAACATTGTTAATGACAGTTCTAACATCAGATCTGCAGAGTCTTGCCTTCTTGGGGTGTCATTCTTCTTGGTCTGTAGAGAGATCTCATTTAAAAATAACCAAGTCCCTTGATTAATTTCATGTTTTATCTTGGTATTGAAATCTCTTCTCTAAAACTCCTATTTCTTCCATGACTTCTTGATTTTCAAAATCACTGTTATCACCTGAACTCTTCATCCATCCTTTTCCTCCACATGTGTGGTACACTTGATAGGTGACAGGGACCGCTGTGCTCAGCTTAGGGCATGTAAAGATGAATAAATCAATTACCTGGTAACATTTCGGTCATCTGTCACCAGTGTAACACTTCCCCCCAGCAGTGATCCTATCCCTTCTCTGCTCACAATGTCTCTGAACATAGCTTGCACAGCCTTTTCTTTTCTTTTTTTTTAATTGACAAATCTGTAAAAGATAAGTCTTTTTTTTTTTTTTATTAACATATACTGTATTATTTGTTTCCGGGGTACAGGTCTGTGATTCATCAGTCTTACACAATCTGCAGCATACACAGCCTTTTCTTATCTTTAGCAGTTCCTCAGGCCTCAGTAACTCTGGCCTCTAACCTCCGGACTGCGCTTCTAAGTCTACCCAGCTCTTTTATTTTCATTCCTTGCTCTGTACCCCTCTTTCTCCCTCTTCCACATGTCCGTTTATATTTCCTACTCTTGGGAAACCCTCCTGTGCAGCTAAGGCAGTTCCCTGAGAAATATTTTCTTCTCCACGTGATTGGAAACTGTACAAACTGAAGTTCATTTTCCTACCGCACTCCCTGAGCAACATTCCCTTTTAAGGCTCACACAAAAGTCAAATCTGATTTCTTCCTTTAAGTGCTTTTGAAAACTGGTTTTTAAATATCTTTGTCCCATGTCTGGTTATGGTCAGTATTCATTTCCACTTAAGCACTTCCCATCGTGAATAATTTCTTGTTTCTTGATCAGAATTGGATTCACAGAAGCAGCATCTTAATTTCTTCATTTGTCTTCAGAAAAGTAAACAGAATATTTTAGATGCTCTTTCTTCCACACAATCCCATTCCCAGATGGTTGAAACTTATCAGAACTCTACCTTAAGAGCGTTTCCCTTTTCTCTGCTGTTTATAGTAAAAAATCATGTTTAATGATAATCTTGATTATTTTCTCAAAATGCCTTCCCTAAACAAAGACATTGAAACCATTCTTCCACCAGTCCCTTCCCGAAATATTATAAAATTTCCACAAAGAGCCGTGTCTTTCTTTCTTTCTTTCTTTTTTTTTTTTGGCTCTACTTAGAACAAACCAGCTGTCTGCAGAGCTATCAGCAGGGTTTATTTTTCTTGGCCTAAATGCAAAACTCTAGTTATTAATATGGGCGTGAGTTCTTCTTGCTGACAATTTAAGATAAAGTAAATTGGAAGTGACATAAAGGAGCGTGTGTGTGTTAATGTGCGTCACCGAGGTTCTTTCCTGACATCTTGAAAGGTCTCATCTGGATGGCCCACACTGGCAGCCACTGCAAGGAATCCCATGCTATTAAAGGGTGGGCATTCTCATTGATTTGTAAAAGTGACAGATGCAGCATGTGATTGTAAATTAGCAATGTGAAGTTAGTCCCAGGAGATCTCCCGGCGGGCTCCCCCAACCTCCCACCCCCCCCCCCAGCAATTATTTGGCTGTTTCTCAAGCTTCTTAACATTTCCTCTGACTTGCTGCAATAAGTCCATTGGGTTTTGGCGTATCTTTTTCTTCCCTCTTTCTCCTTACTCTGCAGTCATTCAAACCAAAATAGTTAAAACATGGACAATTATCTTAGCATTATAATTGTTCTTATCTTTACCTTCTGTGGCTCTGGATAATAATATTGTTTTTGGACACTGTCCATATCATAGGGCTTCACAAACTTCACTGTGCCCAGAAATCACCTAGAGTGCTTATTAAAAATGCAGATTTCTAAGCCCCCTGCCCAGAGATTCTGATTCAGCAGGTCTGGCAGGCAGCCTGTGAGCCTCTATTTATTGCATTCTCCAGGTGTCCTTTAGGCAGGTGGTCCGTGGGCTGCGTTTAAGAAGCATGAGATTCAATCCTTAATCTCTTTTCAAGCTTAAATTAGGTGTTTCTTTCTATTTTTAGCTAGTTTACATTTTCTTTAGGCATGCTTTTAATAGTGAAGATTGTCATCTTTACTTTCTGGGGTTCAGCTGGTTGAAATGGACTCTCCTGAGACCTGAAGCATTCCACCGTGTCACAAGGTACGAGAAGCCTGGGCCCTGGTTGTAGGCACTGCGCTTCATGCTCTCTCCTGTTCCGTCTCTGCTGGGGCTTGTTGAGAGTGCACCTCAGCCCACCCTTGATAATAGCAACATGTCACTCTTGAGAGATTCCTCGTTAAGGTATTTTATACCAAATTAGATAGTACCTTTACAGAGACACATTTTTTAAAAAAGAGCATGTTCATATAAAATATTGAAACACTATTAAACTTATAAGGCAACTAATGCTATAGCACCTTAATCAAAAGCAAAATACCACATGATGAAATGTCATGACTTCAAAATGCGTAGGAACAAACTTTGGCCCAGACTAAATGTCAGCAGTAAAATACTTGGTAATGAAATGAGCGAGACCAAAGGTCAGGCTTCCATAAAAATCCCATTCTAGCTCCAGCTTCGTTTTAAATCATTGCAGATCATGTACGGTAAGCTGTCTATATTTTCAAGTGCAATGTCCTTCTCATGAACTTCAGGCTGGGTATTGCTCATGAGAGGAAAAGGGTCCAGCCTGGGAAGCTGTACTTGGCAGGCCTTTCTTTCCCTCTTTCTCTTCTTTTCAACTGGTAGAAGCCCGCCTTGGTGACTAGACCTGTTCTTTAAAGAAGAGCCTGTAGTATTTCATAGAATAAATGAGTAACTTATGACCTCTCATGTCCTGGTTTGACCTGGAAAATCTCACCCTATAATCTGTTGTAGATAAATTATAACTGTTTTGTAGGACCCTTTTTACTCTCAAAAATGCCCCAATTATAATTGGTCGATTTCTACAAGTCTTAAGATAAATGACCAAGTTAGATCATGATGTCCTTTTGCTTGGAATCACCCATTGCTGTGGTTCTCCACCTTGAACATGCATCATGAACCACTTGGAATACTGACTAAAACATAGAGTATGGGGCCCCATCCCCAGAAATTCCGGTGTGGGTGGGATCTAAGAATTCATACTCCTTATAATTCCCCAGACGATGCTGGTGCTGCTGGTCCAGGCACCATGCTTCAAGAACCAATGACCTACCGGCTTCTCATTTTACTCAGAGTAAAAGCCAAAATCCTTAGCATGGCCTAAAAACTCAAATGATCTGGCTGACAGCTACCTTTCTGACCTACAACCTGCTAACCTGCTTTCTCCCTTCCAACCACACTGGTCTCCCTGCTGCAGCAGGAAGAAGCAGGTAGTCTTCTGCCTTGGCACAGTCCCTCCTGCCTGGAGGGGTCTTCCCAGCTATTCCCATGGTGCACTTCTGCAATTCCTGTCAGTATTTACTCAGGTTCTCAATGAGTTTCCCCTGACCATCTTCGTCAATATTACAACCCAACTACCCAGCTCTCTTAGTTTACTCAAGTGTTCCTTTTTTTCATAGAACATATCAATTTATAACATTTTACTCCATTTACTGTCCACACCTCCACCCCAAATGTAAGCTCTGCGAAGGGACGTTCTTTGCTTTGTGGAATGATCCTGAACACTTTGATGAGAGCTTGGCACATGATAGGCATGTTACACGGGTTTACCGAAAGAAGAAATGCATCCCCAATTTTTGTTGTCCCTTTTTATGTAAATTAGTAAAGCCTGTGATGGCTAGAAGACTACCACAGAATCCTAAGATACCATATACACGTAAATAAATGGAGGCATATAGTTTTAGGATCAGAATTTAATGCCCAAGGTTTGGCCTTGTGACTCTCTCATGTCCACCCTTCACTCATCGAGTCTGTAAAGCGTTATGCCACACCTGTGAAATCTTTGTTCTGTTCAATTAGCACATAAATGTCACACATCTTTAACTTTATTTTAACATATCTGCTGGTCATTCATTCCCAAACTACCTTCCTTGTTTTTCCACCTCATACCACTACAGTTTCAAAAGTCCAACACTAACTGTTTCTATGGAAACTATTAGAAAGGTAACATCTGTGATGCACGAGAAAAAGAGGTAAGAGGTAATAGGAAAAATTGATCCAGAAGTATCACTTGCATCATGCACTGTTTCAAACCTCGGCAAAAACTGATTCTGCAAACAACACTCTTTCGGAAGGTCAAAGTTAGAAGGTCAGAAAGATCACCATTTCAACAGAGGAAATGATTCACAAGTTTATAATGAATTACACTCTGTTCTCTTATAAGACTCTTTGTAATCGCGATATTTTTAAAAAACCTGTCCTTTGATTTGATTTAAAAATCATTTCTTTTTTATCTCAAAGTCTGTGTGGTGGTGGAGACTCTCATTATCACCATCACACCCAACCAACCCTCAGAGGAAAGTTAATCCTCCATCTCTGTTTCTTCCCTATTGTATACCTACATGTTGTATACCTGTTGTATACCTACGTGTACAGCAAAATTGTGGGCTGGATTTTTTGAACCCAGTTCCATTAACTTGGCCGCCTTTTTAAAGCATATGATTTTTCTGTCCCTTCCATCAAAAACATGTCACTGGAGTTCCTCTTCATGTTTCAGAGGAAAGAAAATATTCCTGTGAGAAACCGTATCCAATCAGAGAAAATAAGCTTAGTAATTAGAGGCATATAGGCTTCCTAGAGGAAAGATACATTTTTCTTTAATAGTTGAGCTGCTGTCATCAATGATTCAAAGCCCAATTTAGATGTTGTTGTTCTTTAAACTCTACTGGTTAACAGATTTGGGATTAATGGGTTAGCACCGGCCATAAGCTCCCTCACCCTGCATTCTCTGTAAACTGCTCTCTGCTCCGTGGAACCGAGTTCCCTTGGCTCTTAATTAACTACTCTGACCATCCTGTAAGGCTGAGCAGACTGATTAGCCCCACAAATAGAGCAGCAAACACACTGATGGCTCATTTTTATTTGACACGGGGGTTTAGGGTTCTGTTTCAGGAGTCTCAGTGGTATTTTTTCCCCCAAATCCATTTCGTAACAGTTAGAATGTTTTCTAAATGACTATTTCTCCTGGAAGAATAGAAATACAAATATGTCAAAGCTGTCAAAATCGCTGACTCCTAAGATAATCATTCAATGGGAACGAAACACATTAAAAATAAAACAAAATGGGGGGCCTGGGTGGTTCAGTCGGTTAAGCGTCTGTCTTTGGCTCAGGTCATGATCTCAGGGTCCTGGGATCGAATCCCGTGTCGGGCTCCCTGCTATGTGGCGAGTCTGCTTCTCCCTCTCCCTCTATGATCTCTCTAGCTCAAATAAATAAAATCTTAAAAAAATAATAAAACAAAATGGAGAGAACCCAAGAAATTCAAGTGACCCATGGTATCTGCACTATTTTGTCAGATTTCATGATTTCATACCTGTAAAGACCTTGCAAGATCTTTGAACTACACTGGGGGCCTGTCTCTAAAACCTTCCCTATTGTTTCACAGTCTTTTTTTTGCCCTCCGCTTGGCAGCTGTCTGTTGCCTTACCTTAGCCTTTCCACCCAGATGCTGTGCTACCTTCCCAAATAGTAAACAAATTATTTAACTATAGTAATATTTTTTAATTTTTCCATCTGCTATTAAAAGGAAGTATTTTAACACATTCTAGTGGCCAGCACAGTGCCTAACACTACATACTGTGCAATAAGTTTTCAGTGAGTGAATAAAGAATTCTTTACATCTTTGGTCTTTCTTTGAAATTCCTTGTGACAATATAGCAAAATTGAGTATGACTTTTGGGAATAAACCAGAGAAAATAATTAGGTTACTTCAATATCAATTATCGTGTGACTCTATGTAATGCTGGCTTGTTGTTTTGGTATAAAATCATTTATTTAAGTGATCCTTCTGATCAAAAAAGTCTTTTCAAAGAAGTCATGAAGAAAACAAATTAGAGGGAATTAAATCAAGTCCCTCCTGTCCAGATGTTTTCTGTAATATGTCCAGAGAAATCACTCTATATTTTCCAGAGAAATTTGGGCCTCACTGGCCTTCACTTTGAAAAGGTCAGCATGTCTCTGGGTTTTCAGTTCCTCACTACTTTCATCCTCTGTCTGCTTTCACTGCCAACATTCTTCCTTGAGTGTTTCATGGTCTAATGCGAGTCCTTGACTATTTTGTTTTAGGGAGTACTGGTGATAAAGAGGTGTCCACTACTCAGAAAGACATGGGTGATCTGTTCCAAATTAAAACATCTTTGAGAGTTTGAGGAGAAAAAGAAATGATGTGTCTCTTTCTCTTTGTTTTTGCTCTTCCCACCAACCAAGGTGGTATATTGTCCTGGAAACAAGGGATCACTTTTTACTCATGGGGTTCTGTTTTGTTTCATATCTCCACTTTTGAGATTCACCAAGTAGTTGTAGAGTAGTTTTGTTCAGATGATTATCATTATTGCATCTTCAACTCAGGACTCTGAAAGTTTTCTTCTAAACATGACTAGGGTCAACTTTAGTTTTTCTTACCATCTATCTTTCTAAAGGACCACTAGAACATTAATTACACATTAAGGAACCACACATTTTCTGTTGATAAGCCTCCCAAAGAGGCACATGAGTAACCAAACTCTTCTGCCTTTATCACTTCTAATACTTTTACTCCTTCCCTCATTAAACCAATAAATGGCATGAAAACCAAGATCTTTGTTTCTTAGGTTTGTTTTTGTTTTTGAGAGAGAGCAGAGAGAGAGTGCGCACACACTAGTGGGGGGAGGGGCAGAAGGAGAGGGAGAAGCAGACTCCCTGCTGAGCAGGGAACCCAAAGCGGGGCTCGATCCTAGGCCCCTGAGATCATGACCTGAACCAAAGGCAGCCGCTTAACCAACTGAGCCACCCAGGCACCCTGGTTTGGTTTTTTTTTTTAATGACAGTTTGTGTAAGACAATAGATTTTGGTAAAATGAATTAAAATCCAATATAGGTAAGTAATAACAAACTTTATAAAATCCCTGGATGGGTGTCTTATTTCCCTTTCTAAGTTAGAGCTCAGGAGCCAAACAACTCCTATATAATGAACTCAAACCTAAGCAGAAGTAGAGGGTAATCTTAACACGATGATGGGCAGAGAATCGAAATTGATAGGAAATTGAGAGATGTTCCATATCTACAGATGTAGTATAGATAAATCTATATCCTTCATATGGAGAGATGGAGGCCAGTAAGATTAGCTTTAAATTCCGATTACTAATTATCATGTGATGAATGAAAAAAAAATTCTGCTCTATGGCTATTTTAAAAAATAAAATTCCCCTAATCTATGCACTGTTTAACTCTTGCTATATTTAACTCAAATGGCTCAGTATCCAGTACATATTTTGTAGCAGCACTATTCTCAGCTCTCTATATGAACTAATTAATTCAATCTTTATAACACCTAATGTGATATAGGTCTACTCATCTTAAAGATAAGGAAACTTAGTCACAGAGACTCTATTTAAAGTGCTCAAGATCACCCTATTGAGCCAAGATTCAAACCCAGACAGGCCAGACCTAGAGTATGTGATCTTAATCCCTACAAGTCCCTTAATCATCATTAGTGAATATATTAGCCTCCCATTGTCATTATAACAGGTGACCCACAAACTAGGTGGCCTAAACAACACAGATTTATTATCTTAGAGTTCTAGAGGTCAGAAGTCCGAAATGGCTTTCACTGGGCAAAATCAAGATGTTGGCAAGTCTGCATTCCTTCGAGGCTCTAGGGGAGAAGCTGTTTCTTTGCCTTTACTAGCTTCAAATGGGCCATTTACATTCTTTGGCTTGTGGATTCTTCCTGCATCTTCAAAGTCAGCAGGGTAGCATCTTCAAGAACCTCTTTCTCTGTTTCAGTCATCACACCAGCTTCTTCTAATAACTCTGATTCTCTTTCCTCCCTCTTACAAGGGGTGCCCTCAGATAATCCAGGAAAATCTCCCCATCACAAAATATTTAATTTAATCACACCTGAGAAGTCCTTCATACCATGTAATGTAACATGTTCACAGGTTCACATGGACATATTTGGCAGGAAGACATTATTCACCCTACCGCTGTGAGTCACAATTAATGTTGAAGAAAAGAACCTGAATTGTATATGGGAACTAGAAGTGACTGTTGTGACTCTTGATCCCATTCTCTAATACTTTTTCACATCTCAGTTATGAACTGTTTCTCAAATAAGACTAAATCAATATTATCTCTTTGTTTCATACAGGACAAAATTGCTTTGAGGTCTTCCTAGTGTGTATATACCTGATGATTATGGCTGTAATTTTAAACAGACTGCTCTTTACTTGCTTCTAGATACACACAGACACTAAGTCAAAAGGTATACAGCCAAAGGCCTGACTGTATGTGGAGTGTCTCCAATGTGAGAATAATCTGTTACCAGCCTACACTACATTGATATGGACCCAGGTGATGCTTAACTTGTAAACAGCCATGATTACAGAAGGCAGGTGGATAGGCTAAAGATAGCTCAAGACAGAAATTCCCTCTTTATCTCCTTACCATTTTCTTCTATTACATGCAGAAAATTTGAAAGATAAATTTAAGAGATGGGGTAGTGTGCCAAGTACTTAGCAAACGTCTACTGGAGAACAAAACTAAATTCAAATCTAAGCCCAATAGATATTATTAGAAATTTCCTCCCTCATATGTAAATTAAATATGATAATTACTTTCCTTCATGTTTCACTCTGCAGGGAATGGAACTGTAACAATTATCCAAGTGGAGGAAGTAGCAAGAGATGACAAAGAGTCGCATTATTAGACATCCTCAGAAACATTTCATCTCAGTGGCTTTCACATAGACTCCTGCAAGCATTCTGTGCAAGAACAAGAGAACCAGGGCCACCTCAATATTACCAAGTCCTCTGCTTGACAAACACCTAAAATTGTGTAATGTACTAGGACAAGACTAACTTTATATCTACATACTTAATATATGCACCAATCTCTGTTGTGCTTCAAGAACATCTATCTGTCTTGCTCATATACTTAGCATTTCAAAACATTATTTAAAAAAAAATTGGGGGAGACCAGTCCATCAGTTTACGGAATGGACAATTTGAAATGTCCCCTGAAATCTTAACATGCCCATTTAGGAAACTGTACACAATTGCAATCAGAGCAAACAAAGACAATTTGCTTTTACAATGAAGTAGCTTAATGCTTTCCTTAAAGGTGTAACTTGATTAATTTCTTTTATGAGGCTAAGCAGGATGATCCAAGAAGAAAAATGTCATGTAGCTACAGAGTATTATGATTCATTATAATAAAGGCCAGGATAATAACAACCTAATAATAGAATATGAAAAGACTTTAAAGCAACAATGTAATGGAATTTATAGAAAGCAGCAAGCAGCTCTAAAGAAAACAGGATAGGGACTTCTCATGGCAAACAATGAAATCTTGTTTGTCCCAGGGAAAATGAAATTCAAACTGGCTATCTTTCAGTCTCTCTTCTAGCTTTACATTTACCTTGGCAGGAGAAGCTCCAGTCTACAGAACACCCGTGCCCTTTCCCAATGGATGCAGGAAGAAGTTACTCCTATCAGCTTTTGTTTAATGTTATAAATCTGACTTCTTTGTCAGCATCATGATTCATGACAGCAAACAGAAAGAGTGTGAAGCCCACATTTCTGTGGGTTGGGAATAGATTATTTAGACAGCTTTCATGTCCAGTCTCAGCCAGTCTTGCTGGACATAAAAGAAACTTCAGAAAATTCTCTAGATCTACTACAGACTCAGAGTGAGATCCACAGAGATGAATCATTTCTTGCTGAAGGTAAGTGTCATGAATATATCATCGAAGCCTACACTAGCAACCTTAGGGAAAAATCTTGTTCTTGTGTGGGAATAAAAAATGCACATCAATCCTAACTAAAATTAGAGATATGTGTTGAGGAGCTTTTCTATGTCTTTATCCTCATGGGCTGGTGAAAAATTACCTGAAAGAGGAAGCATTTACATGTATGTGCATTATGCTTGCCGGTTGAAGTAGATGGTGGCTTTTCTCTGTTCAACAACAAAAGTCTCCACCGGTGGTACGCATTCCCCTCTTAGTGACCACACTTCATGCTTTAGCCCTTGATTTGCTCTCTCTCTGTGCTGTGTTACAGAGATACATATTTAAAAGACAACCTTAGTTTAAGAAAACTGGGTCAAAAATAATTCATTCTCCCCCAAAAATGTTACCATAGGGTTTTGTAAACATGCTTATGGAAAAAGGAAGGCATTTTCTGAGGCGGTCTGATGGTAAGAGTTAGAGGTTATTTCCTGAAGACATAACACATGGATTTAATTTTGTGGGATAATTAAGTGCTTGACATTTTGGAGAAAAGGGGGAAAGGAAGAAGTATTTTGGTTAGAAGGAATAGTGTTAAAATCATGGAGCAAAAAAATGAAAATGTTATATAAGAAGAATCACTAGTATATCTAGAGTGTTGGAATATGGGGCTTCTTACTCAAGTCGGGGGGGAGGGCTGATGAATGTAAAAAGGCTGGTTAAATCTGCTACACAGATTTTAAAGTGTATTATGTATTTATTGTGTTTTCTGGTGCATTTAAGTTGGTTTGTGGGTTAGAAATAGAATGTTGGTGGAACATGGCTTGAGGAGATGATAGATGCAGGAAGCATCAATCAAATGAGAGGGAATGAGGGCAGTACAAGAGGGAGATTCAGAGGAGTAGATTGGAGATGAAATTCAAAGTATTTTGTGATATATGTAAACACACACACAGAGACCACGTGTTTATCTTGAATCACTGTGTAAACTCAGTCTTTTTAGGGAGGAACATAGTGGAGGAGTAGGAAGAAGGTAAAGAACCTGACCACGAGCAGATTGAGAGAGTATGTCCAGGTGGAGATGTCCAGGACCAAGCTGAACTTGGACTGAATATAAACTCTGGGCTGAATGTAACAGTTTGGGAGTCAGCATGGTGGTGCTGATGTTTCATGCCAAGGCTATAAAACAGACTCCCTAGAAGGACATGTCGGAAGAGAGGAATGTGGAACAGACACCAAGGTAATGCTAATGAAATATGTGTTCCTTTTGCTCCTCTGAGAAAGTTTCACCTCCAGTGATTGAATGTGGAAAGATGGAGCATATGGATTTGACCCAGAGATGATGCTGAGTCCTCCAACTCTCTTGGGCTCCCCATGTGTCTTCTCCACTTATCCATTATAAAAGTCATACTCGTATACCAGGCTTTACTGAGGTATCCAAAAAAAAAAAAAAAAAGAGATCACAATATGGAAAGACAAGATTTCAAATCTCTCATAATTCAAAGGAAAAGCAGTACAGAAGCTAAACCCCTCATGACATGTCTTCCCATGATTGCCCCCCAGTTCCTAACTTGGCTTCTTATCCTTTCCAAAAATCCAGCCCTAAATCTGCTGTATGAATCAACAGCCATTTTTTAAGGATACAACACCCACTTCCCAAAGGGTATTCTAGGTTTCTTCCTTCCCCAGCAAAACATTTCCGTACATCTGGATTATTTCATCTAGCATAACATACCACATGGAGCTCTAGATAATGTAATTCAGGGTGGCTGTAAGGACTCCAGGTCAGTCTCCTTAAGTTCTTCCTTGAGGATGCGAAAATATATGTTTTTTTGAGTGTCCATTAGATAACTGTTGGAGTACTAGTGTACTTAATTCTCTACTGTAGTACTATTCATACTATGCCTATGAGAAATTGGTGTTTTTTAAATAAACCTGGTCCACATGGGGTGATTCAGGTTAGGCTCCCTGGATCTGGGGGTTCGGTCAAGCTTCCAACAACTCTAATAAGACTGTCTCTCATCCATAGACACAATCATCAGCAATTGTGTTCCACACAATAGGGAGCCGGAGGACTGCCCTATGTCTCTGCCCGTAAATGTTTCTGGTCTTGTCACATATTCCAGTGGCACTGGGACTCCCTTCTGTTTCTGTAGAACAGATTTATCCACGTGGAGTGGGTGCCTTTCATCCACCCCAGCTTCTTGCTGACAATTGTTAATCCAGGGAAAGCCATATCAAATGGGGGTGGAGAGTCACTGGAACATGTAAACATGGGGACAGAAGGTGGCAGTCGTGGGGAAGGGAGTGAGGGATACATTCAGGAAAAGGATTTTTAGGAGGAGAAAGATCTGAGAACATTTATGGTCTGAGAGAAAAGCCTAAGTAGGGAGGAAGATATGCGAGACACTTGAAGAGACCATGTAATTGACTGTTCAGGAGCCCAGAGAAGGCAGGAGGGTTTGGAATGAAAGACCAGAGTGGAAATATCTAAGATTGCAGGCTCCTCTTCCCTCAGATGGAAGAAATGGATGAGCACGATGAGAACATTTTTATGTTTGTCTATCACAGGTCCCAGACTAACTGAAAAGCCATGTAAGGACAGAAGCCTATTTTATCCCCTACAGGGTCTGTTGGTCTGTCTCCTTGCTTGCACAAGTGCAAACTGAAAAAAGGTGAACTGCTTGCCAACGAGAAGCCATGCTTCTGTTGGGGAGAGAGGACAGTAAGCAATTATGATAAATTAATATTCATAATGTTATAAGTTATTATAGCAATTTTGTCATCTTGCTCTTGTACTACAACAGGAAGGGACTGAGAAGTCTCTTACAAATATGACAGCTTTTTATAAGAAAGAAAAATGTTTAACATAAAGAGACAAGAACTAACCTACAATAGTGGCAGAATGGAAAACCTAATTTTGTAAGATTATGGAATTAGGAGTGTTTTGTTTCTGCTTTTATTTGGATCACTGCCTATCAACTTCATGAATTTAAGAGTTGTACAAACCAGGAAAAAAAAAAAAAAAACTGCTAGAATGATTCTGCAACAAACTAACCAGTTTCAGAAATGTCTAGTTGAAATTGATTCTAGCATTAAACTCAACGGTAAACATGGCCATCATGCCAAAATCACAACCAGGAATCCATAAAATACCAAGAGGTGCTGGAGGATAGGAAGGAAGGCAAGAACTTTGAATCTCACATTGAAACTCAAGAGTTGAATCTTATCAATAGACATTGTACACCATCTATTTCTTCCCTCTCTGTCTCTCTGTCTCTCCCCCACCTCATCCCGTCCTCACACACACATACACAGAGCAAGAGGATTTGATACAATTCCTCCCACAGAAAGAGACTGTGGGATGTCTCCCATGGAAGTTTGCATTCTGTTCTAACTGGCTGGAGAAGCTGGATCCCATTCCCAGGTCCAGCAGGACTCTGACTCCAAACTACCACACTGAGGAGTTGCCACCATAAATATTATCTTAAAAAACCCTTAAAGCTCCATGGAGAAGTATTTTATAATTACTCGGTGAGATGTTACTTAAATTGGCAAACCAGGACAGCAGTAATGCCATAAAGTACATAACAGCAAAATAACAAACGATGGCCAAGAATGACACTGGAACATTTCTGGGCAGGCATCTTTGTGATTATAGAACCTACTTGAGGGGCAACCACATGACAGATTCTGTCTGAGACAAAATAAAGATAACTTTTCCAAATTTTAACCAGAAAATATATATGTTTCTCAGATAAAAACAATCTCTATTACTTCCTAAGAGAATAATAACTTTGTACAGAGCAGAAATCGTCTAGCTCTGGTGATGTGATGTATAAGTTATTCATGGCAATTAGGGGTGACCTTGTGACCTGCTTCTAGCCAATGAGATCTGAGCTGAGAAACCTCGCTGAGAAAAGTGGCATCATAGAAACCTTTCTTTGTAAAAGACAACAGATGAGACAGGTTCTGTTTTTTGCTGCTTCTTTCTGTGTCCTTTGCAAATGTAATGGCTGGATCTGCAGCAGACATCTTGTGACCACGAGACAAGCATGGATATGAAAATCAACATTCCAAGATGACAAAGCAGAAAGGAAAAAAGATCCTAATGACATCCTTGAGTGAGGAAACCGACACTACCAACAGGGAAACTCTGGGTATCTTGTTATATAAATAAAGTACATCCCAATGTTAAAGCTAGTTTTTATTAACATTTTGGCTTTTGCAGCCAAATATATTCCTAAATGATATACCATTGGTTTCTCCGATTAGTTAGATTGTCCTTACTTTCTGACCACATTCTTGTTTTGTTTTTCTCTGGCATTTGGTTTGACAGAGAAGCCCAACCTAAAGTCCTCAACACATCCTGCCCCAAATCTTTATCCATTTTCTTGTCAATTATCATTACTACATTCTATTGTCTACTGCTTGCCTATGGCTTCTGTCCTAGAAACCAATCTCATCCCCCTTACCTCTGTCTACTCCAAAGTTGGGCATGCTTAAATGAGTCCATCTTCATATTACCTCTACCTCCCACAAAGCTCTCATCACAGAAGAAGGTACTTCTTACCCATGTCTACCACCACAGCCCCACCTTGGAACCCTTCCGACTCTATACCATGACTAATCTCACTTATCAATATTTACTGAGCTCATGCTGCACATACAGGCTGTAAACAGAAAATATCATCATTAAGTGTGTGGACTCCAAAGGTAAAGGATCTGGGTTCAAATCCTGTGACACCAGACAGTTTTTTAAACTCTTTTTTTTTTTAAGATTTTATTTATTTACTTGAGGGGTGGGCACGAGGAGTGGGGGGGGTGCAGAGGTAGAGGGAGAAGCAGGCTCCCCACTGAGCGGGGAGCCTGACGCGGGGCTCGATCCCAGGACCCCAGGATCATGACCTGAGGTGAAGGCACACGTTTAACCAACTGAGCCACCCAGGTGCCCTGAAAAGGAAATCCTTCTCTGTTATGTTTTAGTACCATGCTTCTATGTTACAGTTCAACCATTTTCATACATAGCCTCCAGCCAGGGAACACAGCAGATTAAGACTTGTTCCAGGATCCATTACAGGCTCCCTTTCTTTTCTATCATTAATCTCCCCATTATAGCTAAAGCTCTCTCTCTATGTATATACACACCCACACATACATGCACATTATAGATATATATAATATACACACACACACACGCATTATATATATACACACATTTTATATATATACACACACATTTTACATATATGCATACATTATATATATACATACACACATATATACACACATATATATACACATACACACATACATTAAATATATATACACACAGTATATATATATATACACACATGTATACATACACACATATTTTATATATATACACAAACATACACATTATACATTTATAAACACACATTATATACATACACACACTACACATATAGATATTAGCTAAATATTGGCTATGTATCTATCTATTTTTTTAATGTAAATATCCAAAATCTATGCATATGTTAAAGGAATGGTATAATGACTTTCCACATACACATGACCATGCTTCAACAATTATAATCAATAAACTCAAAATACGTTTGTCCTAATAGGCTAACACACATGACAACTTGTTCGATATTTACATAACTATTTAATATCTATGTAAATAAATACTTATAAATATTATAAATACTTAAATATTTGCTCTATATTTACATAAATGAGTGCCCTAGTGGCCCTTCACAGAACAAGGAACATTTGTCTTAAGGTCATTTTCTGTCTTCTCCATCATCTAGAATAGGTAGGAACCTCTCCGGTGAGAGGGAACACAGACACACAGACACACAGACACACACACACACACACACACACACACACAAGGACGAAAATGTCATCTCTGGTAAGGCACCAGATTATGCTTCCATTGTTACTTGATGGCTCACATAGCTTCAGTGTCCACCTGTATCCATTGGCTTATTTTACTCTTCAATCTCCTGACCTCTTCCATCATGCTCCTTTCACCTCTCTACCTATGCTCTCTTTTGGACCCAGAACTGAGAAACTGCTTTCCCTGAGTCCAAGCCTCAGGGCAGCACTGAGTGACTGCGAAGTCTGCTCCCTTCAGTCCTCACCCTCCCTCTGCTCTTTTCCCTGCCCTCGGTCACCTCCTCATGTTAGTTAAGTCTGTATCTCCCACCCCCACAAGAGTGAATGTAGGAACACGACCTGTTCATCGACAAATCATCTAGAACAAGATGCATAGCGATAGTTGCCGATCTGTGTCCTAAAAAGCCTGGTTCAAAGATCCACTCTCCCTGCTGCCCACACTCCTACAGCCAGAGAAACCTCTCTAGACACAAAATCGTAATTGCTCCCTGTTGTCTAGTATAGCCAGTTGACACACCTCAACTTGATTATGGAGACCTTCTGCCCAGACTCCTGCCTTTCTCACGGATGGCATTGCTTTTCCCACACAGAATCGACATCAGTTAAAACTCAGCCATTCCCTGTTCCTCATCCAGAACACGCCCCTTCCTCTGGCCTTAGCACATTGTGTTCCTGCTCTCCTGTTGTCTCTATCACCAGTCTTTGAGCTCCTTCCAAATACCCCCGCACAAAGAAGAAACCACTCACCTAACTTCCCATTCTCTGTTCAGGATGGCTTCTGGCCTCACACACTTCCTTTAACCTTGACTTCTCTTTCTTCAGCAAAGATTTTGCTCGAGAAAGGACTCCCCTTCCTCACCTGCGTTCTTTGTTGCCTTTACTAGACCCAGACCCTTGCAGGCTGTTGCTTTTCCAAGATGCCAGCTGAGCCTGGTGCAGGGCTCTTCACCAGGAACATACCTGATAAATGTCACTGATCAACAGGCAGCAATAAAGATTTTGTTTTGTGTTGATGACAGCAACTTCTCCCACAAAAAGAGGACAGACTTCCTAACCCCCAACTTGTTGTTATTGTCGTTGTTAAACATACAGCACAATAACATATCCCTAAGCTTGGTTTCCTCGATGTTTCATACCACTTAGACTAATGGAAAAAATTCATCCTTTAGGTACTTGTTTCAATCATGATATACTAGCAAGTGCTGCAGGAAAACAAAAAAAACAACAAAAAAAATCTACGACTATAGGGTGCTTCTTGAAATAAAAATATCTGCCCTTCCTTTATGATGGAAAAACAAAACAGAAAAGAAAACTACTCTGCGCGGGCAAGGGGCAAGCTCAGGCATCTCGTGGATCTTTTTGTCAGCTGTCATTTGTTCCTACCGAGTGCTGCATACCCTTTAGCGGAGATGAATACTGCTCATGTCTACAGAAAGACCCAGGGTGGCTTGGGGTGGGTTGTAGGCATTTCAAAGTCATTTTTCTTCTACATCTCTGCCTATGTTGTTCAAGTGCCTATTTTCAATCTGCAGTGGTGCTGGGAAAACGTTTTGATTCTTGATTTAGAATATGCACTCCCAGAAGGTTCCAAGAAGGTTTCAGGCAGAGAGATAAAGCCTGTCTCTTTATGCTTCTTTGCAGCATGTGTTCCATGGCAATAATACATACCTCACACTGGGCTTAAATCCCTGGTTTTATGAAAGTCAGTCCAATTCCTATTTGGTGGGTCTTTTG
Source organism: Neomonachus schauinslandi (assembly GCF_002201575.2). Classification (NCBI taxonomy): domain Eukaryota; kingdom Metazoa; phylum Chordata; class Mammalia; order Carnivora; family Phocidae; genus Neomonachus; species Neomonachus schauinslandi. The sequence continues at coordinate 18,170,813 of NC_058409.1, forward strand.
ACATGCAAGTACTGTTCCCTGAGGAAGGGAGCCAGTTGCAGGGCTTTCTCTCTTCCTTCCTTTGTCTCCCACACTATACACAATTCCTAGGAAAACTGTAGCGTGAGAGGCACAGGAGAAACTGAAACTGCAATGAAAAAGTCAGCTGTAAACATATATCCGACACTGCTGTCAGCAGTAAAAAGACCCTTTTTTTATGAAGATAATAAGGCTCAGGTTCTGTGCTGTGAGCAAGGGTGAGACCAACATGCAGGCACCAGCCAGCCGAATACCAAATTACCCAAGCCAACTAAGGGCCCGCAAACTCTCTTTCCCAGGTAATATAATCTGCAAATAAATCAAGTCCAAGAAAGCTGAGTGAAAGTTCAAATACATTATAAGCTAAGACTCTTAAGCCAAGAACATACAATCAGACTCTGTCTGTAGCCAGAGGGGTTTGATCTCACCTCAGAAACAGCCTTCCATCTAACAAAATACTAAAAAGGCTTCCAAAAATTGTACCGCTCTTGCCAAAATGTGTCTTTCATCGCGTTAGCAAAGTGCTGTAAGCTCCTTGGAGAGGAGAGTCTATATTTATGCAGAATGTTGTCATCTAGATGCTGGTATTTACTAGATTTTATTTCATAACATTTTTCCCCCCAATCAAACTAGCTGGATTGAATTTCAAAACTGAGCTCTCCTTTTGGTGATGGTGGTGGTAGGGAATGGGGAGGTTGAAGAGCATCAAATCAAAATCTAATGAAGTTTCTAATGATCAAATAAATAATCGTTTGACATTTATTGCCATGCCCGGCAATCTGCAGAAATGGAGTAGAGCAGAGATGCCTAAAGCCCCATTTCCCATAGATTTACATTACGCTACCACACAGAATTAAGCTGACATAAGGTCTTTAAGACCCACTAAAGCAGCAGATTTTACACAACTTGTTTGGATTTTTTTTCCCCCTCCTCCATGATCCCATATTCCCTGAATAACTCTTTCTATCCATTTTCTATTCCTTGTTCTTCTGAGAGGCTTGCTGGAGCCTTCCCTTCATGTCATTTCGGGCTATAACCCTGCAGTTTGAGTTTATCTTCGCTGTAAAATGCAACAGTGATTTATATGCTCCCTTCCTCCAGCCCCGTCTGAGGCACTGGCTGCCAGCTATCTAGCCAGCAGTTTAAAGAAAGAGTGGTAATGAGCGAGAGTGCGGCGGGGGAGGGGCGGCGCCCCATCAGAGCGCTTTATTTCTGCTTCCTCAGTGAGCACTGGATCCACATAAATGGCGTTTTCTGGTGCTGACTGACAGCAGCATAACCTCCTTCCTCCCTGGCAGCCCCGCCTCCCCCCCCTCCTGCAGCCTTATGGCGACAAGTTTGCTTGTTTCTTCCTTTCATTTCTGAGTCAAGGAGAACACAGTGAAAAGATGAGATGAAGCCTGGGGCGGCTGTGATGTGGCGTGGGGTGTGAGTTTTGAGTACAAACCTTGCCCCTCTGTACCGCGAATATGCTCTTGGAGCTGTAAGACAAAGCTTCCCAGTGGCTTAATGCACTCGACACCGTTAGATTTTAGCTGGACTATTGTGGGGATATTTTTTGATGTGATGCAGTTGAGGTTTCTTTTCTTTTTTAAAAAAATATTCCAGCAGTAGACTTATTCGCCTTGTATGTTTCATAAAAAATAGAGCACTGTCATTTTTGTCTAAAATTAAAAATCTACCCTCCCATACTCTCTCTCTCCCATTTTGGAGGGGAGGTAAAATATGCCCCCTTTCATGCATGGCAGCACACCCAACAAGTTCAGGGAGTGCAATTCAGCATAAAGCAGCCACAAAGGATTTTTCCCTTATACTGCTAAAATCATATGGTTCTCTTTTGCCAGTCCATCGGAAAAAAAAAAAAAAATCCCACTCCACAAAAGAGAAAGAAAAGGTTTGAAACTCTGTATATATGTTCAGTATTAAAGCCGCCACTATGTAGAAGATAGAGATATGCCCTGGCATATCCAATTCCTTTTCTGTGATATTTCTGAATGTGTTGACTATTAACATCTCCAAGGAAGACCCTGTCACTTTAGGGTTCACATCTCTTACATCTCCCTTTAGCTTCATGTAATCTCAATTTTTGTCCAAAACTGATATATCTCGGCAGACACTGGCAAAGCAAAAGCTAGGAGCTGTGTTGAACAAGGCTGAGCTCCACATCAGTGGAGTGCAATATGAAGAAAGTGGGGAAGCATTACTTAACTCTTGCAGGTGCTGGCCCTTTCTTGATTCAGTCATAACAGAAGGTCTTTTTGTATTATTTGTCTTTCTTTAGTTAAGTCCACTGGCCACAATTGTACTTTCTACTGAGAAATGATTCACCAGTCTGACAAAGACTTCAATATCTTGTGTGTGTGTGTGTGTGTGTGTGTGTGTGTGTGTGTGTGTGTGTGT
>NC_058409.1:18173240-18214191 GCF_002201575.2 Neomonachus schauinslandi
TGTGTGTGTGTGTGTGTGTGTGTGTGTGTGTGTGTGTGTGTGTGTGTGACTCTCATTATTTAGTCCTCTATAGCTGGAAAGTATAGGAAAGATTTCCATGTTTGGAGAATGTAAATTTCCCTGAGGTTTCAAAGTGAGGGTGGGAATAGCTTCTTTCTGGCTGTTTAACATAATAGCTTTGTGATGTTTCATTATAACTATAATTTGGGAGGAACTTATAGAGAGAAAACAAGAGAAAGCTAACTGGAGGTTATTCTCCTTCTCTATGTATCCTTCCATACTTTCAGCAAAATATAAACTGGAGTCTCGCCAACATTTCTTCTTATTTCCCTTCCAAGTGGTACTAGGTTTCTCATGAAGGAAAGCAGATCAGAAAGACCGATGTATTTCCGGTGTTTTCTAAATGTGTAACTCACACCCATTTTACTATCAAGGAATCGCAGTGTGAATGTACTTACTGGTTCTAAGGCCTCTGAAAAGTACAAGATTCCCAGAGGCTACTCCTACTATAAGAAGTTCTCCAAGACACAAACACTTTGGAAAGCCCAAAGGAATATACCCTATATCCTACTTATAGATTGGACTGGAATTAGAGCAGCTTTCTAAACCCAAAGCAATATGAAATATAGTGACTAGAAAAAATGTAGGGCAAAGAGAATGCAGACAGGCCAGATCCACTAGCTTTATGAAAATTCTGAGCATAAACCATTAATCATAGAGCAATCACACCTCCCACTTTTTTGATATTGGTGGAGGTTTGGAGGAGTAAAATGGTAACAGTGGTGGGGAATCACTTCTCATTTAAACTAAGGCAGCAGATGAATCTTGAAGTTTCTGTACATGATGATATATTGCAAGGGGCATTTTAAGAACGCAGTGTTTTGAAACCTGGGATTGGTTGCTGATCCTTCTAAGTCAGCATTTGCTTTCAATGATATTCAAATAGGGCTGATTTACTTGAAAGAAATTATCTTTATGCAGAATTAACTGTGCTTTTCAGTATATAAAAAGTTTAATCCACCTTTATATAATAGACTTGGATACACTATAGATTAAAGTATCCCAATTAAACAAAATCAAAACAAACATAAAATCCTCAGCTCCCTGTAAAGGTGGAGATTAGCACAATCACTACTACTTCCTAGCAGAAGGACCTTGTGATAAGAACAAAAATTTAAAAAGGAAAAGGATGCAGGATAAAAGAGCAGAAATGATTTAAAAAGATGTCAGGAGCAGACTCTGCTGGAGAGTGACTAGCAGAAGGCATGAATTTATCGTCTCTGAAGCATGCTCTTTCCTTTGGTTCCAAGCAGGATCCCTAGAGAAACTGAACAGATGAATCAAAGTAAAAGGCGTCAACCCTAGAAAATAATACATAAAGAATTACGGTGCAGAGGTTGGGCAATAATCGAGATGACTCATTTATATATCTTTTTTTTCAAATTCAATGTCCTTTGCCCTAACTGTGGTTTGAGGTTAATCTTAGGGTTTAAAAAGAAACTACCAACAATGTATAACATGGTAGGAGCCGAGTTTTTGCGCATTCCCAATCAGAAATTGCCCTTTGGATTAACAAGGCACTTTTAGCACCTTCTCACTATATTTAGTAGTGAATTACCCATTGTGATAGTTGACATAGTAAATGCTAGCATCTAGACTCAAATTTCACATCACTGAGGCTATTACCACCCTTCCCTAAATTACTAAGTACTAATTTGACCTGATGATATAGCATTCAGCAAAAGCTTCTTTAAAAAATTCTGCAATTTTATTTTTTTAAGTGTAATACATACACTCAGACTATTTACACACATACATACACACACAGCTTAACTTTCACCGAAAATGTTCTTCTCTAATATGGAAATTTCATTTTGCACCTGAGGTGACTGAACAGCCACATGGATCAAATGTTTTTCCTCCACACAGAAATGTAGCAGGTAATAAAGCTGTCTTTGTAGTAAACTGAAAACTCACTATGTAAAAAGCACTAATTTGGTGACTATGTTAAACACACATTTATATAAAATAGTTCTGGCCCTGGAGGAGCTTATAACTAGTGAGGAGGGTAAAAAAGCTTACAAACTTTGGAAAATTGCCAGCTACAGTCAGCAATAAGTGCCAAGTGAGTGGTGTAGAGAATAAAGGCTCTCAGATTTCAGAGGAGGAAGCATTGTTTTCCATGGAGGTGGCCTGGGAAGCATTTGTGTAGCTGAAAAGTTATGGGTTTAAGCTTGGAGAAGGAAAGGGTTAGGTGTACAAGAATAATGGGAAAGATTGCCAAGCAGGATAGAAGAGCATGAGAGCAGAGAATGCTATAGATAAAAGCAGGGATATGAACATGGGAGAAAACAATCTGTTAAAGTATGTGGATGAACAAATGTTTATGAAGATACCACAGGTATGAAACACTGTCTTATGTGCTGGGGATATGAAAGTGATGAACTCTTTGACACTCATAACAAAGGCCAACCCTCTTGGGCAACATGATGTAAGAGCCCTGTGTTCCATCCTGGCTGAGTATAAACCGTAGCTGGTGTTACAACTCATCGTGTCTCACAAAATAATAAATACACAACCACATACATCATAGGGACCAAATAAACTCAGTACTAATTCACTGAGTACCTACTATGTCCCAGGCACCATGCTGGGTTAGCTACAGAACTGAGAACATAGCTGGTGATTAGAACAAGGAAAAGTTTATTTTTTTTTAAACAGGTCCCATGCGCAATGTGGGGTTTAAACTCATGACCCTGAAAGCAAGAGTTGCATACTCTGCAGACTGAGGCAGGCAGGTGCCCCAAGAAGGCAGTATAGAAAAGCTCAGAGCTTTGGCCTTGAAAACTTCTGACCTGGGTTCCAGCTCTTTGACTTACTAATTTGCACCCATGGACAATTTAACTTCTTTCAACCTCAATTTCCTCATCTTTAAAATAAGAATGACAATAACACCTACTTCCTGGAGCTCTTGTGAGAAATCGATAATGAAATTCATGAAAAGCACACATAAGTGCTCAAAAAAAAAAAAAGTTAGCTGTTATTAAGAATGCCCCATGAACCTAAATTCATTCTCTACAATCCATTCCCTCCAGTCTCCTCCCTCCTCTTTTATGGATTGGGCAGGCTGATTTCCATCTCGCTTTCTTGTTTGGAATGAGTAGGGTCTGGGGAGGTAGAGAGCATCAGGTTAATAGTAACAAAATACAACAAGAGTATCTAAAGTTATTAGAGGACACACTGTATGCCAGTCACTGTTCTGAGCACTTTACATGTATGAATTCAAAATAATGAATATATTATTCCAGTAAATTATTTATTTGTACAAATTGTCATTCTAATAAACTGCTATATGTCATTCTAAAAATGTCTAACCCCAAATAATACCGGCATAGAAAAAGTTTGACTGTGTGCAGTAAGGGCAGGGGAAGAAAACAAGAAGTAGAATCTACCTGTATTTTTAAGCTATATTTTTCCTTCTTGCGTGTGCCAGGTGAAAAATAAATAAATTAAATAAATAAATAAATAAATAAATAAATAAATAAATAAGACTGAGATACATATCCTCATTGTAAGAGAAACATTGTTATGCCCAGCAATCTCAGCCAGTGGTTTACCCAACAGACACAGGGAACATACAAACCAACAGAGATACCCACACTCCTACTTTTAACACTGGGCATTCTCCACATTGTGATATGTAATTAGCCATGAATTAAACAACAATGAGGAGCGGCATTTTGAAGGCACTGTGGCATTCTTAAACTTTAAATGTTGGATGTGTGTAATGTTTACCTTCTTCAAAAAGTAATCAGAAATAAGAAACTTCATTCAGCAAAGTGCGTGACTGCTGATCAAAACCACACAATTTTTTCTGAATTGAAGTTTTTGCAAAATGGAAATAAACACACTGGAGAAAATATTTCATCATATTCGTAAATATATGGTTTTTGGGAAGAGTTTTTTGGATTACCATAATAATTTTACTTAGAAATAACGTAGCATTTTAGATGTTTGAAATTACTTTTTTTAAAACAACTTTATAAATTTGGACTCACATCCCATACTGATCCTATAACTATTGTGCAAAACGGCAGGACACAATTTCCTATCTCTTGAACTAGGACTAACAAAACCGTCTGAAATACCTCTGGACCTAAATATTTACCAAACAATCATACAACAAGTTAAAAGCAAATGAATAGGAAGTCTATCATTAGTAGTTTTTTTAAGAATATGGAGAGCTTTAAAAACAAGAACCAATTTGCTTGGAACAATAAGGTTTGCTCCACACCAACACCCTAAATCACAAAAGCTTGTTCTGTGATAATTGTGGAATTTAGAGAGTAATTCTAATTCAATGGTTATGTCATGTAAAGTGACTTTTGGAAAATACACTCATTGAATGATCTAAGTCTTACAGGTCCCAATACATTCCGTGTTTAACCAGTTACTCCTGGCAGCAAAGAAATATGGTCTCCATTCTCAACAGGGAATTTTCTTTCTTGGACAGAACTTAAGAGTTCAGGGTCCAAACCAGAGAGAAATCAATAAAAGTCTCTACACTAGAATTTTCTTGTTAGAGAAAAAAAAGTGGAGAGGAATGAGGTTGGGATTTTATTTCTTTTCTTCTTATAATTCTCTTGTCTTTTCTAGGCTATTCCTTCCTTCTCTTTTTTCTGTTTTCTCAAATTTCCATGTTCAACACCATGTCCAAAAGCCTCTCCAGTTTCATTAATTTCTGCATCATCATATTCTTCTTCAAATTCTCCTTTGAGGGCGCCTGGGTGGCTCAGTTGGTTGAGCGACTGCCTTCGGCTCAGGTCATGATCCTGGAGTCCCAGGATCGAGTCCCGCATCGGGCTCCCTGCTCAGCGGGGAGTCTGCTCCTCCCTCCCCCGCTCCCCCCTCTTGTGCTCTCTCACTCTCTCTCTCTCTCAAATAAATAAATAAATAAAATCTTTAAAAAAAAAAAAAAAAAATTCTCCTTTGAGTCCTCTCCCTTTCTAGATTCCAAGATCCACTTGGGGACTTAATGGATATGTGTATGCGTGTATGGATTTATACACACATAACAGAGATTTGCAATTAAGAGTAACTTTGAATGGCAGGAGTTGGGGCAGGATGACCAAGGGAGAGGGAGGTCATAGTTATGGTACCTCAGAGCTATAGTCTATTGATGAGGAATCAGAGACCCAGAGAGTTCTGTCAGTCTTAAGTCATCTGGGGGCTAATTGCAGACCCGTAAACTGACCCTAGGCCCTTGACTGCAAGGACCTGTCTGCTATTCGAAGCTTCAGAATATTTTCAAAAACATTAAGAAGCATTAGTAGGAAGTTCAACATGAGTTTTCAATGCTGTACTTCTTCCAATAGCAATTCACATGTAGCATGAATGCCTAAAGATATATGAGTTTACAAAGTGTGATGCTCAGAAGAAAAACAAAGTAAAGGAAATGGATACTTCAGAAGGAGTCCGATTATATTACCCTGGATTCTTAGCCTTAGGTTCAAGAAGTGAAGTCAGACAACGCAGAGGAACCACTTGGTTTAGAATTCCTCTGAATTCCTTTAGTCCCTTAGGCCAGTTAAAGGGAAATGATCTGACTATTCTGCATCTGCTAGTGATTGAAGGCAAATGGGAAGCATTGCACGAGTTCCCGTTCGAGAAATATATAGTGCACATGGCTATTGTGAAAGCAAACACTGCAAATCGCAGCGGACCCAGCCTGACTGATGAACGTGAGACTCCTCCAACATATGGAAAACTACTGCTTGAACAGAAACAGAAGGAATTACCAAAAATGTGCCAGAGAGAAAAAAAAATAATAATTTATTGCAAAGATATGTGTGTGTGTGTGTGTGTGTGCTAGTTTCCTATTTTACCCTCAATATTCAGTCTGCTCTAAAGTAGAGAGAGTTGTATTTCCAATGAAATGTTCTCGAGAACACCTCCCCACACCCCCGCTTTAGTTCCCTAAACATTCTTCCCCGGGCAGTCTATGTGATGACATAATAGAAGTCTGATTATCTAGGGAAACTTCCCAGGCATTTCAACCAACATTACTGGCATGTAGTATTGGAAAGATTCCTGTATGGATGTAGAATGGTAAAAATAAAGTAAAAGTAAAATTTGTAAATTAAGTAAATTAAAGTGATTAAGTAAAAATAAAATTTGTGTTTATCAAGGGGTGTGATACCTTACAAAAGGAGGTAAAGTAAGGCCAAGCTATTTGTACTTACCAGAGTAGATTAAAGTATAAATTACGGCAAAATGCCATTTACCCCTTCCCAGCATGCCCATTTTAATAATGCTTGCTCTTGACCTCTGTGAACTAGACATTCAGGGAACAAAAGTATGTAGGCGGCTGTGGTATTTGTTTTGGTCCAGCAGGATTTCTTGGATCCAAAGGTTGAATGGGAATCTTCTTTCTAAGCCAAATGTGTCCTAAGCCAGAAATTTCTCAGGCTCAGCTCAAACTTAACTCCAAACTTAGTTTTGCCAGAAGAGTTAGAAAGAGCCAGAGAGAGACAGAGAGAGCCAGGAGAGACACAGACCTCCTTTAAGAAAAACAGGTTTAATCTAAAAAGAATGAAGACATAGATTGTAGCTTTTGCATTTCTCACATGCTAGGTAAAAATAACAGATTAACTTAAAATTATTTTGGTGTTATCTCATTCACATGATTCTTCTCAAACCACCAAGTACCCAGCATACTCAAACAGCCCTCCTAATGTCCAAAGACAGACCAACTCCAACTTTTACTCTATTGGTACTGTTATTATTTTCTCTGTGATTAACCCTAAAAAAGCTTTTTGTTCAGAACAACAACAACAACAAAATTGGCTCATCTTCAACTCTGAACCTAGGAACCTCTGAGAGTTGACTGTTTTTGCACAATAATGCTGCCAGATTATATTTTAGATCATTTAATGAATAATGCCTAAATCACTTTTTTCTGGAAAAATGCTTATATTCTAATGCAAACCCAAGACAATAATAAATACTTGAATATTAACTGTTCCAAAAATAGTGTTTTCAAAATGAATAGAGTGGATTAACCTTAAAGAGAATATAGAACTCTAGAGTGTTCTGGTGTGTTTTGCATTTTTCCCTAAACAATTTGAAAAACCGTGTCAAGTAAGTGAAGAAAGAGTAATAATAAAGGGATTTGTTGCATTCATGTTCATGTCACATTCAAGAGCCTGTGAAATTATTTTGCACGGAAATCTAAAATGCTAGACTAATTCTTGGCATAACTCAAAAGCGAGCACTTACTTGTTCACACTCCTTGGTCTCGTCCAAATATAATAAGAGCAGCTTTGAAGATGCTTCTCCAAGCAAAATAGCTTTTGGAGAAAAAAAAATCTTCAATTTAGTTCTAGCTAGAGGACTTAGATTAGTTTGTCGATGTCTGAGTCTATTAGTAACAGTATATTCTTACCTGTGAACTAGAAATTTCACTTTGGAAAAAAGAAACATATGACATAGAAGTTTGTCTTGTTTTTAAGAGGAAGTGTAACAGAACAACCCTCTTCCTTACAATTTAGGATCTCCAATCCATGAGCAGTGAAAAGAACCTCTGTAGCCAAGAAGAACCCAGTTGTACTATACCCAATAAGTGTCAAAACTAGCTCATTTAACAGTTAATAGTTAATAAGGGTTAACTTGGAGTTAAGAGTAAGACTGATAGGGCTTTGGTCATAATGCCCAAGGAAGCTGGAAAAGACAGTTCCCAGGCTTCAGACTTCGGCGCAGGAACTTCATCAAACATAGGAAGGGTAGTCAAATGGTTCTGGGCAACCAGCAAACATAACAAATATCAACTAGAGCCTAGGCTTTGGCTTTGCCAACATTAATATATTCCACCTTAAACATCCCAACAACATGCTAGTGCTTAACACAAATATGCTCTTCCTCTCCCGCAGAGGAACAAAATTCTCATCAGTTACCGCATCCAGCACTCTTCCTCCAGCTCTATCACTATGTAATGACAGACTTGCAACTGAGAGCTATTGTGATATTAATCATCTCCAATATACCCTGCATAAGACAGTGGGGAAATAAGAGAAAAGAGGTTGGGGGGCGGGGGTTGTTGGAGAATCACAGCAGTAAAAACAACCACCTTTGTTTCTGAAATTATTTGGGGCTTATAGCTGGCACTAATAAGTTCCCTCTTCCACTATCCATTCTATACTCATCTTCCTTCAGTAGCACCTCAGCTAATTTGGGATTCTTTGCCCGGTGGGGTGATTTAAAACTTCATTCATAAGGAATCTGCCTGCATTGGATATTATATAATTTCTATAGCAGAGGCAGTCCCTGCCCAAGGGGCTATTCCCCTTTACCATTGTTTAGCAGTTAACCTATTTTTCTTGATAACTAGGAAAAAGAACCCCAGTAATTATAGGAACCCCCTTTTTTGCCGATTTATTCAATGGCATGAGGTACCTATAATGGCCAGGAGCAAGCAGACTCAGCTTCTAATTTGATGGAACCATTGTCCCCTGGTGGAAGCATGCGTACATTCAGTCCTAATATCTCCATATCAGTAGAGTCTAGGGAAAAGGTGATGCAGAACAAAAATGTGGAAAGTGTATCGTTGATGGTAAGAGCGAAGAAGTCACTCTTGCTTCTTCTGTCCCTTCGTTGCCCAGACCCATGTTTTCTGGCCATGGGAGAATGATCACAAAATATCAGCCACTTGTTTGTTCTATACCAGATTCTATAGAACAGATGCCAAACTCACAAGGCCCTCCAGAAATTGCAAAAATTAAAGCTTCAAAAGATCTATCATCTTTTCTTCGGGGTCGCTGGGTGGCTCAGTCGGTTAAGCGTCTGCCTTTGGCTCAGGTCATGATCCCAGGGTCTTGGGATCAAGCCCCGCATCGGGCTCCCTGCTCTGCAGGGAGCCTACTTCTCCCTCTGCCTCTGCCTTTCTCTCTCTCTGCCTCTCATGAATAAATTTAAAAAATTAAAATCTTAAAAAAAAAGATCTATTATCTTTTCATAAGGCCAGATACTTCATATATGATGATAAACAAGGCATTTAATAAGTCCACAGACAGGTTCTTTGGCAGACAAGGAAAGGGAATTGAAATACAGATAGTCATCTATTCCAGAAGAAGAACTAGTGTCATGTGGCTGGGACTGACTATCTAAGGTATAGGACCATACCCAGTCTCAGTGCTGGTCCTTGTGGCTAGTAAACTAGTTCCCTGTGAATGATGGTAATCAGGTTAGCCTCAGTGAGAGTAAATAATCTATTGGTGAGCTCATGCAAAATTTTGTCCCTCATACCATGGCTACATTGTTGATGACCCTACAAGAACACACTGAAGTGACTTCTCTGCCAGGAAAGGAAGCTGACCGATCGCCACACAGTAGAGTTGTGTGGATGTCACTCTCTACCTGAGTGTTGAAATTCTCTTCCACACCAGAGCCTCATCATGATCACTCACCTGGAAAAGACATATTTTCAAATTCAGAAGCTCACCCAGATAATTCTTATGCAACCTTCTTTTTCACAAAACAACACCCCTCCACCCCCCAAATTCTTCTCCTCCCACAATTACACAATTAGCTGCTACTTCTGTATCAGTGAAGATCTGTAGTGGCAGACATCTCTTTACCAGACAATGTGGATAATGAGATTCACCACCTGGAATTATGCCCACAGGGAGGATGACCCTTTCCAGTGTTCTTCAGACCTCCACAGCTACAAAAGTCACAGCAAGCTGCCTCTGGCTGCCAGCAGGTAGTGCGACATTTTCTGTTATCCAAGTTCCAGCGACATCCCCTTCAGGTCATGGAAACCTACCTATGAAGCCTTAGGTATTGACTGGAGTAGGGATGGCAATCTGAGAGAAGTGTGCCCATTGGGAATGCTCACATTATTTATCTGTGCTTTCAAGCTGGGTCTCTGTATATCACTATAATTCATAATAACTGTTGCCAGCCCTCTGACTTTATAGCTTCCTGGAAAGTTCAAAATGGATACCTGAGATTACACAGGCAGCTGCTAGCTGATGACCAGGTATTCGGGCTATATGTGTGACCAGGGCAAAGCTAAGAGCTGTTTCTCAAAAGGAGAAGAGTTATAGGTGAAGATGCACGGCTTTGCTCCAAAATCATTGGGTGTCCATGGTAATTATCCTGCTGTGTCTTTCTACCAGTTCAAACAGCTTCCTCATCTGCTATAAACACTCCAGCGCCATAGAGTCACTGGTAAAAAGGAGACAGTCCCTTGCTACTTGCCTTGCAGCCCAGGCCAGTGGGAAGCGTTTCCCAGACTCTGTTCATCTATCAGGTACAAACTGTTCCCAAACATCAAACAGGTCTACCAAACATTCTATTGTTTGCTTGTTTGCTTGAAAGGTAGAGGGCGTAAGATGGAGCAACTAACTTTCACTTTAGAAAATGCAATTTTGACATAATCAGAGTCCAGAAACATCATCGAGGTCCCAGAACTCTGTATTACTTTAGTGGAATTTTCTACTCTCTGGCAGTCATGTTATCTTTCATGGCTTCTAGAAGACTCACTGCTTTCTAGGTCCTATATTACTATACATATCACTACAGCTATCATGGCCTTAATGTAATTGACGAATCTAAATAGCCATTTGTCAGGTAAAAGCCAAGGCTTCTGATGTTCTCTCCTTATTGACATAAGTTTTAAAAAAGAAAAAAGATTTTCCAGCCCAGCAGCTGCATAACAGTTACCAGGGCCTGGGCTGATTTGCCCACATATATAATAACGGCTAGAAGCAGTGGAAGATAACACCTAATTAAGCTCACCATAACCACAGATGCATGTGTCTTTTGCACAGGTCCACCGTGTGAGTTAGATAGGCTTTTGATAGAAATCCTGACTCAGGCAAGCAAATCACGGCCTACACATAAGCCAGGACACAATCTATTCCATGATCTACTTTACGTGTACTTTCCAAAAACTTGACACTGATAGAAATCATGGTCTCCCTTCCCTCGGCCCATGTCCTCAGCACTCCTTGCCAAACACATTTTTCCAAATTTTTGCTGATGTCCGGAAGAGCAATCTCTCAATGGCTTTGATGTGCAAGCTATCTTCTCCCAAATTTGCACTGTGCCTGGTGTTACAAATTTCAATCCCTCTAGAGCACTCTGTGTGATGTGACTTTTGATACCAGTCTGGAGGCAGTGAGGACTGGTGGAGGTGGCACTTGAGAAGTATTGGTTTTTACTTGAAAGGTCATGACCCCAGGTAAGGTCAATTCAAGGGCTTTAGGCACAAAAGGGACAGCCAGAGAGAGATGAGGGGAGCAGAGGGGGAGAGTTACTGCTACTTCTGACGAGGGATCATCAGTGGGATCCGAGGGCTTGGGGTATCCAATGGTCCCCTTATACGCTTTCATCCATTATTTAGGTTATATCATATCTCATTATTCAATTAATAGTGGCATTTCAGAGAGAAGAAGAAAAGAGTTAGCCACTTATATCACTGAGGAAAGGGGTAACAAACAGTAAAAGTGACTAGTATCAGAAAACTCAGTTCTACTGAATGAAAATTTATTCCTCTGCACACCTGACAATTTTTAAAAAAACATTTATGTAGTAGGCAAAACCCTCCTTTACTTTTCTGTTTCTATTTATGTAGCAAGTGTAGAAATATATAATATATTCACACCATAGAAGTTAAATGCTGCTGACTTTTTCCCCCTTGTATGGCAAATTAATTTGAAAAAGGATCTAACTGTAAGAACTATTTCATGCAGTGGAAGAATACAGAGTGTAAATTCACTGGAAAATAAGGTTTAAAAATAAAATTCCAAATTAAATAACCATTTTATAATGACACTAGGTGACTCTAGGGCATGCTTTACTGGGCTATTAATACATGCCTCAAGCAGTTGAAGGCACCCAAGGCGTGCATTAATAGACACTAAAACACGCCCTGTCATGCTTTAATGCTAAATTAATTAAGCAATAATGTGACCTGTATGAAGGTCTTTCTTGGTCCAGCAATTACTGAATGGAAAGAGATAAAGGTATTTTCAGACACTACTTGGCCAAACAATTGTTAGTTTGCATACACAAACAGAGTAATGTTTTTATAAATTACAGTTTGTGGGGGTTTTTTGTCCTCAAAATAATTTCAAAGTTATATTTAGGACAAAGAAAGGCAATTTTTAGCTCTTTAAAGCCATAGCCCTATCTGTTGATTAAAGTATTTCCTTTGAGCTTACAAATACAAATACACATCTAATGACTTTGGTTTCACGTATTTCTTGTTTGAATATCATTTGATCAGTGAGTCATAAAAATAAAAACTTAACAGAAGCATATTCAAAAGGCACATATCCTTGCTATAGGAAGCAAGTTTACAGTCGAGAGTTTCTCACTTCACTTACAAATTCTATCAAGCATTGTTTTCATCTAATTCCTTTGATGCCGGATTTTTCTTTTTTTTTATGCTGAATTTTTCTAAATTTAACTTCGGAATTACTACTAGTGAGAAAAAGCTCTTAAAACATTTTAAATGATAATTGCTTTGTAAATACAGATGCCACCCTTCACATGAAAAGAAGATAGGAAAATTATACATCAGGAAATACATTTAGCATATGGTACGGTATAATTCAGCTTTTCCCCTGATTGTGAACAGGGACTTTTGTCTATTTCGTACACTGATGTATCTCAAGTGCATAGAAAAATATTTGGTACACAGTAGATCTCAGTAGGCATTTGTTGTGTGAATGAATAAATGAAAGAATGTTTGCTCTGCATCATGTAGTATATTAAGGAAACCAAAGCAAAAACATGTGGTTCTTCCTCTCAAATTGTTCACAACCTCTCAAGGAAAAAAAAGAATGCTTTTTAACTAGCTATGACGTAATTCTGGTTTTTTATCTTTATGTTTAAAAAGTCATCTTGAAGGCTATTTGGAAAGGGTTCACAGTGGCCATTTTGAAAGTACATGTTTTTACTAGGCTGGATGGGGAGCTGCTTCAGGCAGAAACACATGAATGGAAGTGCATTGTAACAGCAGTGTTAGGGCTGGAATGTGGGTGGGGTGCCAGGGAATGCAGAGGAGGACAGACTGGAAGCTTGGACATGGATGGTAGAAGACCTTGAACACTTGCCAAGAGTTTCTTTTAAGAAGAAGAGAGCAGTCAACTTGTATTCAATGTCATTAGGGGTTCAATTAAGAAAATATAAAAAAAAATCCATATTATCTAATAGGGATTCCTTGATGATTACTGCAAAAATGTGTTTAAAAAAATAATGGCTGGGCGCCTGGGTGGCTTAGTCGGTTAAGCGTCTGCCTTCAGCTCAAGTCATGATCCCAGGGTCCTGGGATCAAGCCCCACATCGGGGTCCCTGCTCAGTGGGGAGTCTGCTTCTCCCTCTCCTCCCTGCTTGTGCTCTCTGTTGCTATCTCTGTCTCTCTCTCTCAAATAAATGAAATCTTCAAAAAAATAAATAAATAATGGCCAAAGAAACAAGATCAGACTGAATCAAAGAGTAAATGTAATGGCACAGATAATTTTTAAGAAGGAAAAGGATGATGGACCACTCCCTCATAATTAAAATCACAACGCTATACCAATCAACTCAGTGAGGTATGTAGAATTAAAATGGAACTGGATTAAGGGCCAAGAAACAGACACACATATCATATAACAAAAAGTGATATATGAAGGAAATGGCATTCCAAATCATTTGGAAAGAATGGACAATTCAGTAAGTAATGCTGGAATAATATAAAGCCATAACCATATTTCACTCTATAAACACAAACACACATACACACAAATCTTAAAGGGATTAAAAGCTTAATGCTAACAAGTAAAACTTTTAGAGTAAAATAGATTTATTATATTGCTAAAGAAAAGTATTTCTTAAACAAGACATATAAACTGCAAATCCAAAGAAAAAATTGTTATTTTACATTACAAATTAAAATTTAAAAATTCCTCATAACAAAAGACACTATAAACCAAGTTCATTGACAAGTCAAAGTTACTTGCAATACAACTGATTTAGAGCTATACTCAGAATATATAAACAAATCCAAAAATCAATATAAAGAATCCAGTAGAAAAGAAGGATACTACATGAAAAGGTAGTTTATAGAAGAAGTAACCTAGATACGCCAATGATCATAAAGAGTGATTCATCCTGTGGATTTTCAGTACAAATTAAAACAAGGAAATTCAACATTTCATATTGATTCGATTGGAAAAACTGAATGTGTCCAATTGCCTATGGATATGTACAGCCACATGCAAAAGAAATTTGACAATACCTATTGAATTCAAGATGCACAAACCATAGTTCTCAGCAATTATACTTCTACATATATTCAATGTGGAAAATCCAACACAAGTACACAATGAATCATATGTAAGGAAGATAATTTTAGCACACATTTCAAGCAAAAAACTGGGAAGAATTGTTCATTTATAGAGAAATGAATAAATAAGCTACTGCTGATGCTTATGTAAAGGGGAATACTTTAGCGTAATTAAAATATATCAACATGGGGAAACCCAAAACATAACACTGAATGAACAGAGTAACTCATCAAAGACTATGGACAGGATGATATTATTTATGAAAAATTGTAACTGTAAACAAACACCCTATATTTTTAAGACTACATATGTGGTTAAAGTATATAATCACATTCGAATATAAAACACTCTAGATTTAGGACAGTAGTTATCGCTAAGAGAGGCAATAGTAATGGGAATGTAGAAAAATAGCTAAGACTACCGTTTTATGAATCAATAATGTCAAAATGATAACGTTTTACATCTGCAAAAAGAGTACATGAGAAGTTGTCACAACATTTTTGAGTTAAATAATTCAGAAATAAAAATTAAAAATTAAATATACGTAGAGTTTAAAGTAATAAGTGGTATGTCAGATGTCAGCAAAATATTTGTAAGTAAGCATTTCATGATGTATTTTACATTATAGATACTTTATTTTTTAAATTTTACTTATTTATTTATTTTTTAGAGAGAGTGCACTCTTGGGGGCAGGGGGAGGAGAGGGGCTGAGAGAGAGAGAGAGAGAGAGGGACGAAGAGAATCTTAAGCCGACTCCATGCCCAGTGTGGAGCCTGACTCAGGGCTCTATCTCACAACCCTGAGATCATGACCTGAGCCAAAAACAAGAGTCAGATGCTTAACTGACTGAGCCACATGGGTATGCCAAAAATACAGATATTTTAAATTCCATGAAGGAAAGGGTCACTCTCTTAGATTACAGAGTAGATAGTACTTTTGTGCAGCTATGTGTGGATTCATGGCAGACCTGGCCAGACAAGTATACTTGCTCAATAGATAATTAGGGAAAAGATTTTATCTCATTATTCACTCATTTAACAATTACTTATTGAGTATGTACCATGTTCTAAGCAACAATCCAGATGCTGAAGTTCTAAACAGACAAAAATGTTTGCCTTCATGGAACTTACCTATTAGTAGGTGGAGACAGAAAATAAGTATAATCAATAAGTAAATAGAAAATAATATGTGCAAGGAGAAGAAAGAAGAGTTGGACAAGTGGTCAGGTCTACCAGCGTTAGGGAACAGTGGTGGAAGAAAGTGTGGTATTAAAGAGGGAGTGGTAAGGTCAGTCTTGCTGAGAAGCTTATTTCTGAGCAAAAACTTAAAAAGTTGAATGGGGGAAGATACATAGGTATATGGAGGACTGTGCAGGGGAAACAGTCAGTTCAAATGGCAGGAATGTATCTGGTAAATTCAAGAAATAGTAAGGAAGCCAAAGTGGCTGAAGTCAGTGGAGTAGAGGGCAAAAACTGGGAGATGATGTGAAAGAGGAAACAGATGCAGACCATTTCTTCACAGACTTTTGTAAGGATTTTGGTTTAGTTTGGATGATTTTGAGCAGAAGAATGATGACTTTCATGTAAAAAGACATACTGGCTACTGTGTTGAGAAAACAAAGTATGGAGAGGACAGAATCAGGGATATCCTTTAGGAGGCTATTATAAAAATCCAGGCAGGAGATGATAATGGCTCAGATACATAGAAAGATAGATTGTGGATATATTTCGAATTTAGAACCAACAAGATTTGCTGAGGAAATACATGTGGGGAGTAAAATCAGGGTAAGAGTCAAGAATGACTGCAAGTTTTGTGGCCTGAGCAACAGAAAGGAGGAGAAACAGAAATTTACAGAGTTGGGGTTGAACAGGTAGAGCACATTTGTGAAGAAAGAAAAGTAGTTCAGTGTGTGACACAGAAATTCAAAATTATACCAAGAAAAAGGGGCTCAAGATTATGTGTTGCTTGGAAGTCAAAAGACAGTCTGTCAAGGAGGAAAAAGTGACACAGTGATCTCTGTTCAACAGATGTGGGTTCAAAGCCTGACTGGACTGTATTTAAGAGGTTAAGTGGTAATGAAGAATTGGAGACGCTTCACATAGAGAACTATTTCAAAGAGTTGTGGGGTTTTGTTGTTGTAATTTTTAAAAATTTCTGCAAAGAGAAGCAGAGAAATGGAGAGATAGGCGGGGGGCGGGGAGGTGCAAGGGGAATCCACCCCCTAGTGACCTCTATTTGCTCAAGTCAAGAAAAGAAGATTTTAATAATGAGGGAAACTGGTTTGTTTATATGTCAATAGGAAGGATGGGAAGAGAGAGACAAAGAGAGAAGGAGAAAGGGAAAGAGAGAAAGATTGAGAGGAGACTGTGAATCCAAGTGGAGTGTCTGGCTTTGGATAAGAGAAGGCTGGTCTACCATAGTAACAGGAAAGGTGAAACATGTAGGTGCATCTTCTGCTAAGAACGTAGTAGATGGGAAGATGGGACTTAGGCAAGTTCTCTTTCAAGTGCTTTAATTTTCTTAATGAAATAGGATATGAAATCATTTCTCAACTGTGAATAAGAACAGGAAGATCTGAGATGAGAGGAAATTATGTGAATTATTTGCTTAGGAGAGTGGGTGAATGAATGCACTATGGAAATGTAAGATTGCTGGGCATTATTAGGGATCAACTGTTGAGTTGCTGATCATGAATTTAAAGTGAAACTATAGCTATGCATTATCCTCCAGTCACGCTCCATTGTATGGGTGATGTTTATTTATTTAGGGTTGGTTTTGCTAAGAGGTTATGATGAAACAAAATACAGGAAATAGAATTGTAGATGTTTGCAAGAAAGTAGTTAAGATGATTGTGGAATTTAAGATGGCTAAGTGAGAAAGAGAAAATGAGATAGACACGGGATATTGAAAAGATGATAGGATCACAAGTTGTAGACACCGGTAGTCGGTATTGCTCAAGTTGGAGGATTAGAAATAGAGAAAGAATGAACTGGAAAGATGGAAGGTTTTAGATGGGGAGTAGATACTTGAGATTGTGAAGGGGAGTCAGTTATTAGCAATAACATGGCTAAGATATTGACATGAGAATTATTAGCATGTAGATTGAACACAAAACTATGACAATAAGGTACCCAAGAACAGCAAAGAGAAAGAGAAGTGCAGAAAAATGTTTGCTTCTGGGACACCTGGGTGGCACAGTCGGTTAAGCGCTTGGCTCTTGCTTTCGGCTCAGGTCATGATCTTGGGGTCATGAGATCGAGTGCCATGTTGAGCCCCAAATCAGGCTCTGTGCTCAGAGCAGAGTCTGCTTAAGATTCTCTCTCCCCCTCCCTCTGCCCCTACCCCCCATGTGCACACTCTCTCTCACTCTCTCTCTCAAATACATAAATAAATCTTTAAAAAAAGAAAAAGGAAAATGTTTGCTTCCTTTCATGTTTCTTCTGGGAAAATAGAAGTTCCTCTACTCATCCAACACTGTTTCTAATAGCTCTCTGTTCACATTTTCCTCTCTTTGATGGAGGTACAAAATAAAAGAAATGAAGCTTTCATACCCAAGAGAAGGGAGAGGCACAACAGTTGGAAGAATCAAAGTCAAAAGAACACTATTGCCTTATTTGTAATTTTTTCTTCCTGCCCTATCACTTTTGATGCCACAACTGTGCTAATTTTATAGCTATTGTAAAGGGCTGGTAAAATTGGGCTTGATCCATAAAATGTCCCTTCACAGGTGTCTTTTCGAGCGCATGTATGTTAAAGTGGCCATAAAAAGAAAACTTTGGAATTTGTGTACTGGGAAGAGATAATTGCTGCATCCTTTAAAGAAACACTATTTGATTTGGGGAACTTCAGACAAGCTCTTTTGAAATGACATGGCAACAACATTTCATTCTAGCTGATTAATCCGCATTCTTTTCTGCTCAGATACCAGTACCTTGAAGCTTCTGAAAAGGAAGATTGTAGTACTGTCTGATATGACCACTACATTGGTGCACAAGCTTTAACCTTCCAATTTAAACTTTAGTTATAACTCCACTTTCTACAAGCATAGAAATGTCGGGTGCTGGGTTTTTGTTCACCTCTCTAGCATGCTCATTGAAGAGGCACTTGGGTACATTTTGTTCAAAGTCAATGGGACTTCCATCAGTGAAAGATTTCAGCAGAGTCTACAGAATGAACATTTGGTCTGATGTGGCGTGCTGTGACCCAGAGCCGTAACAACCAGCTGTGTCTGTTCAGACTTCAGCCATCAGCCAGCTCCATCGTGTGATGGAATCTCAGTCACAGAATGGCCACATAACAATGGGTTTCACAAGGTCATTCTAAAAGAAAAACTATGGTTAGTATGAACAGTTGCTAAAAATACAAGGTTATAAGTATAACAAACACAAGAGATACAACTGATGCTTTACATAGACCGAACGCATATGAAGCATAAAAAAGTAACCTTGCCTTGCAGTTTAATCAAATACTATTTTAAAAACATAATATGTAATTTTAATACATAATGCATTAATTGTGGTCTAGCAAATGGAATCACAATGGACCCAAGGAATAAAGATCAGGACTATAAAAAATAATGATATTCATATAGATTCCATTGGTTGGGAATCTCAAAATCTCACAAAGTGGATGAGATTTGTCACCTAAAGAAACTTCCAAGGATATGACCAAATAAGACAAAATTTGGCAATATGTTGAAAATGAAGATTTAACTCGTCTTAGAAAATATGATTATAAAGTCACTAAACACTAAACATAATATAATCTTTATATTTATAACATAATAACTATAATAAAGTGTGAAGTAACTATGTTAATAAAAAAAGGTTTTGATGAGTAATGGGTAACCCTAAAAGAGAACCAGAGAGTACAAATTATTCAATACACAAAGGAGACAGTGCTCTAATTCTAAATTACTAGTCCTGGTTGTTATGAAAAATATCCCAGAACTGGAGATACAATTTTTCATTGAAGGACCACACCTTACCAGCCTGGATATACAATAGCCTATTGAAACTGACCAAAGCTAATTTGTTCGTTTTCCGTTATTAGGTTCTTTTTGGTAGATGGCAGATTCTATAGTAGTAAGAGATAGCTAGGTGCTATAGGGCCTCTCCCCCCACCACCTTGATGCCGGGTGAAGGGACTCAAGGAAAGTAAGTCTCAGTCCAAGTTTGGTATTCATGTAAACACTTACTAGTAAACGAAACAACAAAACAACACCAACACAGTCATATGGCAAGCTCCAGACGCTCAATGACATTTTTAAACTCTCTGATAGCAACTCTCAGGAAAGATTTAGAGGAGGCAGATTTGTCCTGTTTATTGCTGATGCCGTAGATCGATGCATTCTGCAGGATATCCAGATGGTCCTGATCTCTTTGGATTATGTTATGGCAGAGGGCGGGAGAGTTAACAGCACTAGGGCAAATCTACAGTTGCATATTGTTTGCCTCTTCCAGTGTAAACACAGATTGTGATCCTACTTTCCAATTGGAATAGATAAAAGAATTCATCAAATTATTATCCTCAGACCATGGACTTGAGGCCACGTTAAATGGCTCTACGAAAATAGCACATCTGGAATAGCAGCTGCAATTACAGATACCACTTAGCTGAGTGTTTCATTTTTTAGGACACAACAGGGTTTTTGTTGTTGTTGTTTTTGTGGGGGTTTTTTGTTTTTTTGGTTTTTTTGAGAGAGAGAGAGAGAGCACACAAGGTGCAGGGGACAGAGGGAGAGAGAGAGAATGTTAAGCAGGCTCCATGCCCAGTGCAGAGCCCGATGTGGGGCTCGATCTCATGACCCTGAAAATAAGACCTGAACGGAAATCAAGAGCCAGAGGCTTAACTGACTGAGCCACCCAGGTGCCCCGGACCCAACAGGTTTTTTTCAGTGGCCAAACCAGTGAATTAAATAGAAACAAGATGAGACCTCCATCCTGTATCCCTTAAATCTGTGCTGTTCAATAAGATGGCCACTAAGTACATGGAGCTATTTACATTTGATTCAGCTAAAATTAAATGAATTTACAAATTCATTTTCATAGTCACCCTAACCATGTTTCAAGGGCTCAGTAACCATTTCTCATCATTACAGAAAGTTCTGTCAGACAGCACTGCTTTAGATCCTTAAAGGTAGCACTACTCTAATCCCCGCCCCCACTCTGGGATGCTTGGTTTTGATTTACTATTTTGACAGGGGAAGGGGAGTAAAATTTCACAGGCTTCTATTTGGACTTCCCCAAAATTAAGGGTCATATGTCACAGGCCAAGAACTCAATGTGAATATTAAGCCAACTATGACATATGTCAATCTCAATTGAATATTAAAGGCCAGGAAAATGACCACTGGATAGGTCAGCTGACCTAATGGACCCACTGTAAGCCAGACATTGGTCAAGAATGCTGCTATTACTTGGCCCCTAAATGCTACCACTCTTACAGGGGAGCCATGATACTTCATTTTTCAAGGTACTGATGTCAACTTGGACATGAAGCCCAACACTCTTAGAAATGTTTCGGTTCTTCCCTTTCCTCAGTGTGTAGTCAGCCAAGTAACTGAATGTAGATCTCTTTAAGAAATGGTTGAGGGGATTACCACAGTATATTCGTGCTACAGTGTTACAGCATCCTTTCTTCGGTTCCCTGTCTGAAAACCAGTTTGATTCAGAAACTGAACAAGGGACCATGATTCCTTCTTAAGACAAGAACCCTCAAGTCTCTATCTTGCCTTTCTTCTGATGGTTCAAGCTGAGGAGTGCCCACGTTAGCTACACATATATTTTGTCTCTAGGGATGTTCCAAAGCATCTCTATAATTCTCGACCAATCAGGTCCCCTTGGCTGTCACTCCAGTCTTGCAACTAGTCACAATAATTGCATCCACTTGGTTTTCTACATGTAAGAATTGCCCCTTGGCCTTTGCTATTTCAGGGTCCTATCTGTTCTGTAATGCCTAATCCTACTAGCAGTCTAACAGAAGAGAGCCACCATTAAGCTTTTTACTGGTATTTGTGCTCCTCTCACATATGGATTCCCTATGGACTTTTCCTGAAACATAATCATCTGATAGGTCTTCCAACTTTACATACCTCTAGTGTACCCACCTTCTTGAGTCTTTCCTTTCTTCACCATCTGTCAAGGCACTTCAGCATTTCCATAGCACGTAGTCTGGGCTATCATTTTTTTATGTTTTTAGGAATCATCCTAATCACTAGTTCACTACCCATCTCTTGGGATCTTCCTCAGGATATTTAAATCCTATGTATCTCAGAAGAGTGCGCCCATATAAACACTCCCCTACCCAATCTTATGATCTTGTCTCCTTAACCAAGGACCCTTAGAATATAATCCTTTCCATTATATGTTGGCTAATTATGACAGCTCCTTTGGGATATCGTCCCTTTCTTTCCTTATTAGACTCACATGACCCTAGCTGGATTATACAGTGACTTAACCCACGTTATAAGCCTATTAACCAAGAGACAGTCAGGAGACGGATCCTGAGATTGGTGTTGTCCTCAAGGAAGGGGGAGAGTGCTAGGGATTCCTCTCAGCCACAGAGAACTTCCTTGCCCAAAGGACTGCCCTCTTCTTGCATTCAAGAACTGGTTAAGTAAGGAATATCTGTAAAGAATCCTCATAACTGCAGAGCTTCTTGTGATCTTCTGAAGTCTCAGGGGCAGCTGTCTTGCAGTTTAACTTCTCTCTGTATAACCTGGCTCCCTTACACTGTCATAGACACTGTTCCCCAGGGCACTCTCCAGTAACGTTCCTACATGCATATTTTTGCCTCAGAGTCTGTTTTCCCAGGGAAACCTGAGCTAAGAAAGTGTGTGAATTTGATTTGTACTCTTATTGTCCATTGTGTACCCCTTTCATATAATCCCACCCAAATTACAGGCAAAAATGTTGGAATTCATTTACAAGAAGTAACGTCAGAGGCCAAATAGGGGGAAAAAAATAATGCATGTTTAAAATACTGAAAGTGAGAAAAAAGAGTTATATAATGTTTCCAAGGAGATTAACACTAGCAGGCTGTGTTTCTTTGCAAAAAAGATGAAGGAGGGGGTTGGGGGCAGATAGTGCAGGAATGGAGGAGAGGAATATGGGAGGAGATTTGGCATCAAAAAGGTTTATGTGGGGCGCCTGGGTGGCTCAGTCGTTAAGCGTCTGCCTTCGGCTCAGGTCATGATCCCAGGGTCCTGGGATCGAGTCCCACATCCGGCTTCCTGCTCTGCGGGAAGCCTGCTTCTTCCTCTCCCACTCCCCCTGCTTGTGTTCCTGCTCTCGCTGTGTCTCTCTCTGTCAAATAAATAAATAAAATCTTGGAGTGGGGGGTGGGGTGGGAGGGATGGGGTGACTGGGTGATAGACTCTGGGGAGGGTATGTGCTCTGGTAAGCGCTGTGAATTGTGCAAGACTGTTGAATCTCAGATCTGTACCTCTGAAACAAATAATGCAATATATGTTAAGAAAAAAAAAAGAAGAAGGTAGCAGGAGGGGAAGAATGAAAGGGGGGAAATCAGAGGGGTAGACAAACCATGAGAGACGATGGACTCTGAAAAACAAACTGAGGGTTCTAGAGGGGAGGGGAGTGGGAGGATGGGTTAGCCTGGTGGTGGGTATTGAGGAGGGCACGTTCTGCACGGAGCACTGGGTGTTATGCACAAACAACGAATCATGGAACACTACATCAAAAACTAATGATGTAATGTATGGGGATTAACATAACAATAAAAAAATTTTTTAAAAAAAGGTTTATGTGAAAGAACAACAGTAAAACTGAAGAGAATGCAATGGGAAGTACAATTAGAGGAGTAACACCCTATTCGAGGTCACCTAGGTGGCAACATGGTAGGACACTGTCAGTCAGGAAAGCTTATAGGTGTTGCACCACGGTATACTCCACCGAGATGAGAGTGGACGGAACACCTGGTGCTTTATACTCTTGGCTGAGCCACATCACACCTCATTAATGGTGTATCTATTCCCTTTCTTCCCTCAGGAAAACATTAAAAACTTGAGATGAAAGCGTGTCATTCTAAAACATATTTGGCTCAAAGAAAAAGATGCTTCCCAGGACTACAAAAGATCTTTCTTTAATGAAACTTTAATTAAACTTTGCTTTAATTTGGATCACAATGAAGAAAATAAGGGACTTTTCATCTTGCCCCACATGGAAAATGTCAGTGTCTCCCATGAATAAAATGCTGGCATTTAAATCCCTTGCAATCTTTTAGCAATTTTAACTCCACTGCTAACTAATCATGACAACAAAACCAATGGTTCCCAATTTCATCTATAAAGAGATATATCTTTAGGAGGGATGCAATATCAGAACTGTATTTTTGCATGCCCTCTAACGTCATAAGAACAATGGTAATAAGATGGAACAAAGGCCAGGAGATAAAATTTGGAGGGAGCCACAGCTCCATCCTTTAGGGTTAATGAAATAATAATTGGCATCATTTACCCCTCTCAAAAGCAGCAGCCAAATGGCAACATACAGTTAGCATGAACAAATACTATTCAGAAGAGTTCTCAGGTGATAGGTATTTTAAGTTATCTATAAAGAATACATACTTGAAAAATGTCAACTTCAGAAAAGACTCAAGCTCGGCGTTTGAATGCGTCATGTCTAGAATCTGGTCTGTTTCATAAAGAATGTTCTAACTGTCCATACTGGTGTCTGTCACCTCTCCACTGAAAAGGACTCCGTATGTCTCAGATCCACTCTTGACCACAGACACTTGCCAAAAAGAGGCAGGAAATGTGTCCTCCTTTGTACCAAGTCAAAGAAAGCTCATAATTTGGGGGAAAAAAAACTTAAATGCCTCCTATGTACTAAGCATTCTGCCAGGTGTGTGAATTACAAAGTGAAACGAGAAATGAAGCCTGGTCCTGAGAAATGAGAAGTGTCATTAGCGGGTTTTCCCCAAACACACCTTGCTTAATCATTTTGCTACAGCAGGACAAAAACCGGGAAAGGACTGCTTTCACATCTAGGGCAGAGGTCTGCAAACCATAGTCACTGGGCCAGTGGCAGCCCTCTGTTTTTGTAAATAAAGCTTTATTGGAACATGGTCAGTTTTCTGTCTGGCCTTTTACAAAACAAGTTTGCAAATCCCTGATCTAGAGGAAGGAAAGCACATTTGAAAACAGATCCTTTCTATCTGCCCAGCACCTTGTACTAGTAGCAAAGCAACATAATAGCCAAAGCAGTTACTAAAAGGCCTGGGCACAGGTTGCTTATAATTCAGCTTAAATTTATGCATGCTTTTGCTACGGAGTAATTCCTTCAAATGCATGTCCCATTCCTTTTGGTTTGGTTGTTGCATGTATATGCTGAATGTATAATTATAACTTGCAGTGAGATTAGTGTGCAATCAACTTACTGTCACCATGCTATTAATTTTCCAAACATTCTATTAACTCCCTAATGGCAGCCATGTTGGTTCTCTCCTATGCCCTAAGTAATTTGTTGAGCTTCAATATAATGAGCATCTAGCTGAATAGGAGAAAAAGGAGTTTCTAATAGAAGAGCAGAAGGTAAGGCAAGTTTAGAGTGCTTCTGCTCAGAATTCAAGAGCCATTCTGCTAAGTACAGCCTGTGTTCCCGGAACATCCTAACAACCAGCTTTCACTTAGAATGTTTCCCACTCCTTCCCTAGTTAAGACGTAGGATCACTGAACTCCTGTCCCACAGACCTATAGCTGCCAGGTTTGGGAAAGAAGGGGCACTGGAACATCAGATGTGTAGTCGACACTGAATGATCAGTTCTTATAGGTGATGCACCTCAAGATGCCTACAGCTCGTGAAAGAGAGGAGATTTCACAGGACAGAGAGTCAAGTCTTAATGGCAAGTTAATTTATCTGCAAGAAATTTAATACCACTCCTTAACAGGATATTATTTTGAGGGATTAATCAATAAAATGCAGAATGTGTGGACCTCATACTTGAGTAGTGGGAATGCCAGCAGAGAAATGAGGACCAAAAGAGATGAGTTGCATCTTATGTAACATCCAGGGATTCAGAGAGTGACTGGGAGCAGCCTCTGCTCTGGAGGCCATGATCCACACAAGCCCCGTCTCCTCTCCCCTCTGAACTCCACTCCCCTCTGGCTGTGGAGGCCGCCACAGACAGAAGGGGTCGGGGGTGGTGGGGGTGGCGGTGGTAATCATGCTGCTGCTGAATATAAGCCCTGAAAAGCTTCTTAAAACTCTGAATTGACTGGATTTAAGTGCATGTTTAAGTGAGTCTGAATGAGTGTATGCTTACCCTGAATGGACAAAATTATGTTTTCCACCATCAGCTGAAACAATCTCAAGAGCTAAATTACATTAGAGAAATTTTGAAAGGTATATTATTGCACATATGTTTGTGACTAAGACATTTGTCCCAGCCCAGAGATAATATTCTTAAAGTTCTCTCTACTTTGACACTCTTGGCCCATTATGAGTAGCTCTAACATATGCTGAGCTTAAAGTGAAGCTAAGTCTGGGAGGAGATCTTGTAATGCTGCAGCGGGAAAGTGTTGGCTGAGGCATATGAATCTCAGTCACAGCATCCCTGCCCAACTGGCTAGGGTCCTGGGCCGCTGTGCTCAAGGGGCTCTTCACTGAGCATGGACAGTAGACATCTTCAAAGGTGCCTCAGCCTAATCTTTTTTTTAAGCTTCCAAGACCCCAAAGTCCCCGAACAGAAAGACAAGTTACTCAAAGTACCTTGTTAAAGGTATGCAGTGGAATATACATATTTTTAGACAAGGCAAATGTCAAGATGTCTTTTCTCCCATTCAATAGTTTTGTGCTTTCCAAAAGAATAGCCCTCATTAACCTTTTTTTTAAATTGTCTGTCTTCTGCATACCCCCATGTCCAGTGAAAAATGAACTCCTTGAAGACACAAGTAGAAAATAGTTTCTTTAATCGCTATAGCATCAGTACCAAGCCAGCCCCTGGAATCATGCACAAAAAACAAGTAATTCTTTATGACCCTTCACGAATCCCCCAAAGCAAAGTCAATATGGTTTCTTCTGTCTTTTTCTCCCTCCCTCCCTCCCACCTTTCCATCTCTTTCCCTCTGCCTCTGTCTCTGTGATTTTTTTTCCCTAGGAGACTGCACAGTCCCAATATGGAACCCACTATTGTAAACAGCATAGTGACAGAAAAATATTGTCCTCCAGTAGGGAAAATAAGTAAATTCATACTCTTACTTCCTTGTGTGAGTGGGGTAAAATGGTTTGACTAAGAAAGTACACAGTTCTGAGGGAGAATGAGCAGTTTTTTTTCACAGGGTAAAAGCTATCATACCAAAGAATAGGAGGCAAACCCTCAGAACACGCTATAGTTTCTGAGCCTAGTAAGATGCTAATATTTGGCAGATGGGCAGCTCATGGATCCTCTAAGCCCTTGGATGCCTGGGCAAGGCCTGAGGTACCTGTAGCCTTTGGATTGGTCTCCTCTGGCGAAGAGTGGCCTTTTCTGTTCAGCCATACAGATATTTTATGTGAGTTAAAATACGGACAAGGATAGGAAGCGCTGAGAGGTGATGGAGTTCCCATGACCTCTGAAGCTGCTACTACATGGGTTTTCCTCAGCATCTGCGGCCCTTGAGAAACTGAGCTCCTACTCCATTACAACAGTGAGGATCACACACTCCAGCCTGGATAGAGTCTGTGGCCCCATGGAGCATTCCTTCCCTCTGTTCCTCTTTTCCTGTGCAGAAAGGGACATCTCGTGCTGCCACTGAAGAGAGTTCTTGCTTGCTGCAGTGTCCCTGACACACTCAGAGCAGATTGTGAACTGGCTTGTAAAAAAAGTGTTCTGTCACTCTTAATACAACCTCACTGGCCCGTATAACCCAAGGGCTCTGATACAAAACAGCCTGTGCAGGAAAGGGTTAACACAGCAGGCTTGGGTTGCTCAAACCCTGCACACTCCCCTAAAAAGGACCTGTTTTCACATCTGGCCCTTGGCCAGCTTCTGGGAAATGGGCTCTGAGCCTTGGAACATTCCGCCTTACAACAGCACTTGTTTACGGTGTACCTAAGAACTCGGGCCATGCTGCACCAGTTTGATAGTTCGCGCTAACCGTGTGATTTACAGTGAATGCCTGTCTTTGCTGTGAGTCCTCAACACCGAGGTGAGCATTTCAGGTGAGTACCCTCATTTGGCACCACTTCATTTTATTACATTTTAACATAGATTCAACACCTGACTTGACATAACTTGATTTTTCTCCACTATCTCCTTTGCTTACTTCAGCTTTGGAATGATGAGTCTAAGCTTCCTAGATTTACTTTATTTTATTTTTTATTTATTTTTTATTATTATTTATTTGAGACAGAGAGAATGAGAGAGAGAGAGCACATGAGAGGGGGGAGGGTCAGAGGGAGAAGGAGGCTCCCCGCCGAACAGGGAGCCCGATGCGGGACTCGATCCAGGGACTCCAGGATCATGACCTTAGCTGAAGGCAGTCGCTTACCAACTGAGCCACCCAGGCGCCCAGCTTCCTAGATTTTTATTTTTAGTTTCTGTTTAAATTCTTCCCCTCAAAGCTACCAAATCAGGCTGAGAGAGCTCATCTTCCTTTGGTTCTGCTCACTCCCTCTTCATCAACCTTTTTTCTTTGGAAATTTCCCCTGCCCAGGCCTTATGCTTGAGCCTCTGAGTCTTTTCTGATTAACTTGCCTCTGACCTGTTAATATGCTCAGTCATCCCTGCATCAAGTTCCAATGTCAAACCAGTGTGTTCCTTTTCTACATCTACCCTCTGTGTAGCTCACTTATTGTCAACCTGGGACGCAGTTTTTACTCTAAAGATATCTGCTTTTCTACCATAAAGATATAAACAAAAACTAACCGCAAGATCCTGAAAACCTAAATATAGTTCAGAATAAAGTTTCTATATTATTCCCAAGACTGTGGCTACTTTATACTCAAAATAAAACCTGATGTATTTTCTTCCAATGTTGCAATATATTTGGGTCTAAAAATAATATTATATTCATCAAGACACTTTCATTTGTAACAGTAAAAAAATCCTACTTAGTAACTCTGTTGGTTTTCTATTGTTGCTGTAACAAGTGACCACAAATTTAGCAGCTTAAACAAACACGTTTCTGCATGTCAGAAGGTTGGGTTGTCTTGTCTAATTTCTCTGCTCTAAGTTTCACAGGCCAAACTCTTAGCCAGCTGGAATCGAACTGCAAGGCTCCAGAGGAGAATCACTTCAAGGCTGAGTCAGACTGTTGGCAGAATATTCCTTTTGGTTGTAGGACTGAGGTCCTTGCTTTTTTGGTAGATCTCAGCTGAGGGCCACTCTTACTTCCTAGAGGCCTCTCTCTCTGGTTCTTCCATGTGGGCATTCCAGCCACTGAATCCTTCTCACTCTTGGAATCCCTCTGACTTTCCCCTTCTGCTCCATGAACCTTCTAACTGCAACCAGAGAAGTTTCTCTGTTTTTAAGAGCTCACGGGATTAGATTAGGTTCACATATTAAATCCAGGATAATCTCCCTATTTTAAGGTGTGAACTCTTAAATACATCTGCAAAGTCCTTTTTGCTACATAATATGTTCACAGGTCTGAGAATTAGGATGTGAGCCTCTGGAAGGGCCATTAATCTGCCTTTGATGGTAAACATAACTCAACCCACATAACTACTGAGTGGAGTGAACTTTAGGGGCAGCTAAATCTGTCAGCTCAAAAATATCCACAGGACTCTGTGACTCTCCATCTTGTTAACACCCTTTTTTGATTTGGCCTCATTCCTAGGTCTTCCCCATGCAGCGGGGAAGTTGGCCACCATAAGCTCTTTGCTTATACAAGCTAAGAGGTACATGTGGTGAGTGTGAGATGAACATGGGCATCTTGTTTTTAGAAATATTCCCAGCAGGATGTGATTTCCTATCAAAGGAGTTTGAAACATCTATCTCATTACCACAGGCCTAGAAGCAACAGACCTGGATACCTGATATTAGAGCTAAAATTCTGTAAGAAGACAGGAGTTGGAAGAGTTTATAAAGTGGTACATGTGTAGCTGGAAACAAAACAGAGCACAGGTATGATATTAAAAGTGATCCATCTTGTTATTTACATTCTACTCAACCTAGGAAGGGAACACTTATGACAGGCATGTAGTCTCAGTTCTTAACGCTGATATCAAATGATCAAAGTAAAAATATATTTCTTTCAAGTTCAAAGTTGGGTTGATTAAATCTTAGTCATGACATTCATTACACTTTAAAATCTCAAATATCTTTAAAGAAAGGTATGTGACTTGGCATATATTTTGACTCCTGTCAAAACATAACAGAAAACATAGCAAGCAAAGTAAACAGTAAGTGTATGTTGTATTATCTCATCTAACAAAATGTGTGGAAGTCGGGTAATTCCAGGGCTGAGTAAGCAAACGTATCTTCAAAGACACAGGTTCTCCTATGTCTTATTTAATTCTCCAGAGTTTGGGTGTGTCTTAGGTTTGTTCTCTTCAAGGTCCTCAGATGCATATCTCAGTTCTGGGAATCATATGCTGGGAACAATGTCAAGAAAAAGAAAAGGAAATAGCCCTCTCATTTGTTTCTTTAACAAATTTGGAAAATCTTTCCAGAATTACCCTAACATTTCATTGGCCAGGATTATGTCACATGACCATACCTTGATCAATCAATTATCATGGGAAACAAGGCCATTAATTGGCTTGGACCAATCAAGATTCTCCCCCGAGCTGCTTGTCCAGAGGTACACAGAGACTCATAAAATGGTGAATGAAACCTAAGGTTTGTCAGCAAGAAAGAAGAAGGAAATGACCACTGGCAAGATGACAAATAGGCCTTCACAGAGTGGGAGAACTACGTATGCTTTCAAATGTCCTTGGATAATAAAATATTGAAAAACAATGGAAAAGCGAAATAGGACAGCCGGTATTAGCCTGTCAACAATCACCCAGCAGTTTTAAATGTATTGGAAGAATTAATGCCTTTCTTTGCAATCAAATGACAAAGCCTTAGTTTAAACAAATGCAAAGAATGAAGCAGATCAAATGAGACCCTGGAGCAAGAATGATCATCCTAACAAAATAGGATGGGATGAGAGGGGTAGACCCACAAGATCCAAACAGCAAAGACATTATTGCCTGACGTGTTCCACCCAGGTCCACAGGGAGAATAAACTGCATATGAATATCAGAATGCATGTGCTTGGGTCTTTCCAAAAGGAAGAATAGTAAAATATATGTATTGTTCTCTTGGCAAAGTCTGGTTTAGTCATGTTCCACACATTTTTAGAGTCCATATAAATTTTTTGGTTAAAGAATCCTTCCAAGTAATGTTCTCTACATGTATAATCACCTTCACTATGGGTAAATACTTAGAAACGATGAGACCATAAATTCAAGAAGCACAGAGGTGGCATATGTGTCAGTCAGTATTTTAATTCAGAGCCTAAATCAGAGCCTGGCCCTTATTGAAGAAATGCAGGGAGGGAGGGAGGGAAAAAGGGAGGGAGAGAGGAAGAGAGGGAGGGAGGGAAGGAGAAGAGAAGAGAAGAAAGAAGGAAAGAAAAAGCAATTCTTTTGCTCAAAGAGGATAAAAAACAAGAAGCATACCCATTTTCAGTTGACTTAACAAACATCTCTCTGAAGGGGAATGTTTTAACTTGTCCTTTTAACACACCAGTGAGGAACACATTTTCAAGACTAACATTCATCTTGCCTTAACTGATAAATGACTGATCCAATTGCAGATAGCTGTAGAAAATAGTTTAAGCCGTATTTTCATTACAACAGCACAAATCTTAGATTTGCATCTTTGCATATATCCCCGACTCAAGGTTTTTCAGGGTAAAAGTTCTTTGACATAAAAAACAAAAATACCCTCAGTGTTATACTTTCTTCAGTCACCGTGAACCACTGTTATTTTCCACGCGCTATGCGTGAGTTCATTCAGTAAAAGTTGAGATTAAAAAAAAAAAAACCCATAAGCATATGTAAGATCCAACCAACATAATAAAATCAATGCAATTCCAAGCATGTCTGTGGCTGCATCCTGAATTCATCTCAGATCCCAAGTGATACAATACAAATGAAATGGAACACTTCACCCCATTCTACAAATTCCCTCTGCAGCCTTTACAGCAGGGATGAGTTACAGTGCAGCTGAAAGACTCCAAAGCCCAGTGCTTTTGTGTGGTGCTTGTTTTGTTACACGTGACACGTTGGGTCTGGGACAGTCTGGACTAAATTATGGTTTGCTCTAGGTTCGAAACAGCAAGCATTTTACATAGATCAGTCCTTCGTTGGGATGGGGTGGGGGTGGGCAGACTGAATCTTTTCAGGAGCGATATAGCTTCCTACCAGGACCGAGGCTGAAACCACACTATGCATGTTGATACGCTGGGCATGTTGCCCACATCCATTCCGTAAATGTTCTCTTGGCCCCCTTCCTCACAAGCTGAATGCCGGGAAGTGACAGGTGCATGAGTAGACCAGGCTGGCTCAGTGTCTGACTGTTGGAACGGCTGGGACTTTCTGTCTGACAGGATTTACCCAGTCATGATGGATGGTGGCTCGAGCGCAGGAAAGAGAAAGGGAAGCAGGAAAGGAAACTAACTGTATTACACCATGGGGGTCTGGAAAATGCCCACCTATGAAATGATATGAGGAGCTCAATATCTGACAAGAGTTGAGGGAATTAAGAGTAATTTGATTACAGGTGCTCAACTGGCATTCATTTTCCTCTTATTATCTGAGAACCCTCCCTCGAGAGAGAGCACTAACCTTCAAAAGGAGCAGATGAATGGCTCTATTAAAAGCACTATAGTTTGTTCATGGCTCTGTAGCAACTGACCATTTTATGAACCCAGTGGAATTGTAAATAGGAAACAGAAGAGAGGAAATGTCTTCCTCAAACAGTGTACAGACGACTCTATCTGTCTTTAGCCATTTGTAATCCTGAAAGAGAGTTCGCACATGGAGAGAATGATGCAGCATAGTGCTATCTGCTCCCACCCCCTTCAGCCCCACTCTGAGTATATCTCTTAAAGGTCAGACATTTCAAACATTATGTTTTGTCAAACTGTGATGGTGTCTTATAAAAAATAAATAAACAAGATACCTAAGGTAGATGTGCTTGGCTTTAAATAATTTGCTGTTGATATTATATTTACATTTAATCACAGTTAAGAATAAATCTGTAGCTATTTTTTTGATATCTTCTTGCAAGCACAATGTGTGTAACAGTAACATCTATGAATAAACCATATTTGACCCAAATAATTCATAAATAAATAAACCTCAGTGGTTTATCTCTTATGAAACCCTACAACACCAACTTTTCTTCTGCTAGTAAAAAGCAGGATGAATAAAATTCATTACATTTTAGTATTACTCTTGACTCATTTAATCTTAGAAAAATAAACTAAATATTTCATTGGTGTTATGACTTGTTTAATAGCTTACTTCTAGTGTATCACTGAGGAAGATACACTCATACCTATAATCTTACCAAGAGGACTAAGAATTTGGATACCAATCTGTAACATGCAGAAGAATGTTCAAAGATTGGAGAAATTCAGGAACAAAAGTTTATGTGAGATATAAATAACTGTGTAAGCTCATTTATTCTTTTAAAGAAATCTGGGCTGGGGATAAAAACTAATGCATTAAATTCCTGATAATAGGAGTCTGAAGCTTTCTCTCTTTTATCAAAATGTATTAACTGTACATAAACTATAAAACATCACTTAAGTATATGAATTACAAAACCTGCTCTACATGTGTACCTTTATACACACCAAAAGTAGTAATACCAAAAGGTGGCAACTATATCAAAAATATTCAGCTTAAGTCTACTCAGTAAATTTTACTACTCCAAAAACAACTTTTGAAACTTCCTGGAACTTCTTAAGAATTTGTAATATTTCATTCAAAACATTATGGAAATAACCAAAAGCCAAAAATTAATAATTTTTTTACTCTAAGAATGAAATACGTAGCTTAGGAATAGGATCTGAATTCAATTTTGAAACGGTGGTAATGACACTATCTTTCATTAAGAATAATCTGTGTTAACATATGAATCCAAAAGTATTTTCATCATTTAATAAAATCACAAACTATGTAATAGCCTTTAAATAATCATTACTTGTCACATTTGTATGACACACACATGTGAGTTTTCATGGTAACAAATACATAGTTAACTTTTTGATTCACACTAATATGAGATTATAAGATAAATAGATAATTATTCAATTCAATAGGTCACATAATCTCAAAACTGTAAGTGTTAGATTATTTTTCCAGGCTAATGAAACATTTACTACCATAAATTCTAGCATAGAAATTTACTATGAACCAAATGGTGGTATTAGCCCTATATCTTCTTTACCATAACCACTCCTAATAAAAGTTAACTAACATTTAGTGATTATGTACTGCTGTGTCAGGCACCAGAGAATGGTTTTCCTCTCATTATCATATTTACTTCTCATAATATACTATCAATGCCTTCATTTTACAAGTGAAAAAAACGAGGCTTAAGAGATTAAGAAACTTGCCCAAGGGTTTAGGAGACTCTTTAACAACCATAAAGGCATTTCATCCTCACTGTACAACTGATGGTTCTCCATTTCTCTTGGGAAACAAATGAAATTAATGCATGTGACTAGTCTTCTATTCTAAAGAAAGTTACACTAAGATCTGCATCTTTCTTAGAAGAGTAAATTTTCATTTTCATGACTATGAATGGAACTTCTAAAGCTTGCAAATTTTCTGTAGAGGAAAAAATCTCTGTTCCGAAAAAGCGGTAGTTTGTGGTTTAAGATTTTACTAAAAATTAGTGACTTGTCCATTAAACCTGCCTCAAATGAGGAAAAGGAGTGATTTGTTGTTATCACCGCCATTCAGTTCAGTCCCAGGGGAGGTCTCAAAAGCGCCAGCAGACCCTCTTCCTTGAAAGCAAGTGACCTACTGCAGGCAACATTCTGCATGTCCTCAAACCCCTAAGAGGTTGGTAGCACACACAAAATTGAAATGACTTCTCTCACAAGCACAGAGCTGAACCTAGAGGAGAAATATCTGAATGTTGCAGTGTATTTGGTGGTGGTGGTGGTGGTTGGCCCGAGGCAGGGGGCGGGGGGTGGAGGTGGCAAATAAAGTCTTGGTGTTCCAGAATGTCTACTTTGTTGCTCATTTAAAGGAAAGAAAGTAAAACCTTGCCCCCAGATGGAATCCTCCCCACCTTAGTCCAGAACCTAAAAATCCAAGGTCATCGACAAGTTGGATGGCACATCTGGATGTGAACTTTGTAGTCTGACTCCAGGGCCACATTCCCCACGCCTCTGCTCCAGTGACTCTTCCCTGAGAGTATAGTCAGACAGCCACTACTGTTCCAATTTCAGAGTAATACATGACATTTAGAAATACCAAATAACTTGTTATTCGTATCCATTCATTAAATGAGGAAACACGGATTCCAGACCAGTTCTTGAGGACTCTTTCTAATCTACCACACGGTCTCTGGTTAGCAATCTGATAATAGAGAATTGACATTACTTTAGTGCCTATTATACATTAAGCTTTGTGTTATATATTATACATAGGTTACTGGTACCTGTTTAAAACAAACAAATAAAACCATGGGAAAGTTATTATAAATTCTTACATAAAAGAAAACTGAAAATCAAACATAAGAAAATTTTCAAGGTCACCCAACTAAAGTTAAGAGGCCACATTACAAAAATAATACACAGAACAACACAGAGCATTATCTGGTTACCCACAATCTTTGCTTTGCTTTACTACTCACCACAACTCCTGGCACATACTTGCAGAATGAAAAACAAAACTAAACAAAAATTTTATACAAAAAAGAAAGGCTAATATAACAGTAAAGCCCCACAATAATAAAACATTCCAGAGTAAGGAAGTAAAAATTTTAAAAATTAGCAAGATCTATAGAATTTTCAAGAATAAGAAAATTCAAGGAAATGTAACAAGATACCAAACAGTTGATAAAATTATGATCACTCTGATATGACCCTTGGAAAATTTCAGTTAGGCAAAACATAAGAGACCTAAGTTTGGAAATTAGTTTTTTGTTTTTTAAGATTTTATTTAGTTATTTGAGAGAGCGAGAGACAGAGATAGCGAGAGAGAGAGAGCACAAGCGAGGAGGAGAGGGGGAAGCAGGATCCCCGCTGAGCAGGGAGCCCCACGCGAGGCTCAATCCCAGGACCCTGGGATCATTACCTGACCAGAAGGCAGATGCTTAACCAACTGAGCCACCCAGATGCCCCTGGAAATTAGTTTTATCTACATTTTAGTGTCTTGTTCTGGAAGGAAAGTCAGTAAGTAGAGTATTAGTTTGTATCTGCACACACAGATACAGAGTAGATGAGCACTCAAGTTCATGTATACATTCCATTATACTTTGCTTACTATTTACTTGAAACATCTAAATTTAAATGATCAGTGAATAATTTACTTTAAGAATGAATACTGTGGCAGGGATGGTTGCTGCTCACCAAATATCCCTAGATCTCAAGCAGTTATGTGGACTCGTGTGGCTAGACTCAGCCAGTGAACTCTGAGCAGAATAAATGGGTGCCACTTCTAAGTCAAAGCATGGAAGAGTTGGTATGATTCCTGTATGCACTCTCTTCTCCTGCCACAGCCACTGGTAAAGGTACCAGGTGACAGATTTTCAGTCAGAGCACCCTGAAAAATTAGTCTGGGCTTAGATTCTAATAGAAAATACAAGCTTTGCTGAAAAGGATGAAGCTCAGCGTACTATTCTTTCTGTTTCTTGGAGGTGCCTAGTTGACTATAAGGTATTTTTGTCTAGATAGTCATTTTTACCAGAAGTTTTCTGTCAGCACTGATGACTTAAAGAGGGATGCTTAGGCTGACTTGAGTTTTGGTGAATTGGTAATGCCATGGAAGTAACACCATGATTTTGGACTCATGGAGAAGGAGATATAATCCTACCATACTACTTGGCCATTCCATGTACAAAATCGACATCATTTTAATAATGTAAATACTATTTGTGCTTTTAAGTTTTAAGAATATATCACCTAGAGATGTATAAACTACCAAAACTGAACCAGGAAGAAATAGGAAACCTGAACTAGACCCATAACCACTAAGGAAATTGAAGCAGTCATCAAAAATCTCCCAAAAAACAAAAGCCCAGGGCCAGATGGCTTCCAGGGGAATTCTACCAAACATTTCAAGAAGAATGAATACCTATTCTTCTGAAACTGTTCCAAAAAATAGAAATGGAAGGAAAACTTACAAACTCATTTTATGAGTCCAGCATTACCTTGATCCCAAAACCAGACAAAGACCCCATCAAAAAGGAGAATGACAGACCAATATCCCTGATGAACATGGATGCAAAAATTCTCACCAAAATACTAGCCAATAGGATCCAACAGTACATTAAAAGGATTATTCACCATGACCAAGTGGGATTTATCCCTGGGCTGCAAGGTTGGTTCAACATCCGCAAATCAATCAACGTGATACAATACATTAACAAAAGAAAGAACAAGAATCATACGATCCTCTCAATAGATGCAGAAAAAGCATTTGACAAAGTACAGCATCCTTTCTTGATCAAAACTCTTCAGTGTATAGGGATAGATGGTACACACCTCAATATCATAAAAGCCACCTATGAAAAACCCACAGCGAATATCATTCTCCATGGGAAAAACAGAGCTTTCCCCCTAAGGTCAGGAACGCGGCAGGGATGTCCACTATCACCACTGCTATTCAACATAGTATTAGAAGTCCTAGCCACAGCAGTCAGACAACAAAAAGAAATCAAAGGCATCCAAATTGGCAAAGAAGAAGTCAAACTCTCACTCTTTGCAGATGATATGATACTTTATGTGGAAAACCCCAAAGACTCCACCCCAAAACTGCTAGAACTCATACAGGAATTCAGTAAAGTGGCAGGATATAAAATCAATGCACAGAAATCATTTCTAGACACCATCAACAAGACAGAAGAAAGAGAAATTAAGGAGTCGATCCCACTTACAACTGCACCCAAAACCATAAGATACCTAGGAATAAATCTAACCAAAGAGGCAAAGAATCTGTACTCAGAAAACTATAAAATACTCATGAAAGAAATTGAGGAAGACACAAAGAAATGGAAAAACGTTCCATGCTCATGGATTGGAAGAACAAATATTGTGAAGATGTCAATGCTACCTAGAGCAATCTACACATTCAATGCAATCCCCATCAAAATACCATCCACTTTTTTCAAAGAAATGGAACAAATAATCCTAAAATTTGTATGGAACCAGAAAAGACCCCGAATAGCCAGAGGAATGTTGAAAAAGAAAAGCAAAGCTGGCGACATCACAATTCCGGACTTCCAGCTCTATTACAAAGCTGTCATCATCAAGACAGTATGGCTCTAGCACGAAAATAGACACATACATCAATGGAACAGAATAGAGAGCCCAGAAATGGACCCTCAAATGTATGGTCAACTTATCTTTGACAAAGCAGAAAAGAATGTCCAATGGAACAAAGACAGTCTCTTCAACAAATG
This sequence comes from Neomonachus schauinslandi, assembly GCF_002201575.2. Lineage (NCBI taxonomy): Eukaryota > Metazoa > Chordata > Mammalia > Carnivora > Phocidae > Neomonachus > Neomonachus schauinslandi. Next base: position 18,211,157 of record NC_058409.1, read on the forward strand.
GTGTTGGGAAAATTGGACAGCCACATGCAGAATGAAACTGGACCATTTCCTTACACCACACACAAAAATAGACTCAAAATGGATGAAAGACCTAAATGTGAGACAGGAACCCATCAAAATCCTAGAGGAGAACACAGGCAGCAACCTCTTCGACCTCAGCTGCAGCAACCTAGAAACATAGCCAAAGGCAAGGGAAGCAAGGGCAAAAATGAACTATTGGGACTTCATCAAGATAAAAAAGACAACCGACAGAATGGGAGAAGATATTTGCAAATGACATATCAGATAAAGGGCTAGTATCTAAAATCTATAAAGAACTTATCAAACTCAACACCCAAAGAACAAAGAATCCAATCAAGAAATGGGCAGAAGACATGAACAGACGTTTTTCCAAAGAAGACATCCAAATGGCCAACAGACACATGAAAAAGTGCTCAACGTTGTTCGCCGTCAGGGAAATCCAAATCAAAATCTCAATGAGATACCACCTCACACCAGTCAGAATGGCTAAAATCAACAAGTCAGGAAACAATAGATGTTGGCAAAGATGTGGAGAAAGGGGAGCCCTCCTACACTGTTGGTGGGAATGCAAGCTGGTGCAGCCACTCTGGAAAACAGTATGGAGATTCCTCAAAAGTTGAAAATAGAGCTCCCATACCACCCAGCAATTGCACTACTGGGTATTTACCCCAAAGATACAAATGTAGGAATCCGAGTATGTGCACCCCAATGTTTATAGCAGCAATGTCCACAATAGCCAAACTGTGGAAAGAGCCAAGATGTCCATCAACAGATGAATGGATAAAGAAGATGTGGTGTATACGCACACACACACACACACACACACACAATGGAATATTATGCAGCCATCAAAAAACCCAAAATCTTGCCATTTGCAATGACGTGGATGGAACTAGAGGGTATTATGCTAAGCGAAATAAGTCAATCAGAGAAAGACAAGTATCATATGATCTCACTGATATGAAGAATTCTTAATCTCAGGAAACAAACTGAGGGTTGCAGGAGTGGTGGAGGTGGGAGGGATGGGGTGGCTGGGTGATAGACATTGGGGAGGGTATGTGCCATGGTGAGCGCTGTGAATTGTGTAAGACTAATGAATCACAGACCTGTACCTCTGAAACAAATAATACGTTATACGTTAAAAAAAGAAAAAAAAAAAGAAGACAGTAGGAAAAGAAAAATGAAGGGGGGTGGAATCGGACGGGGAGACAAACCATGAGAGACTATGGACTCTGAGAAACAAACTGAGGGTTGTAGAATGGAGGCGGGTGAGGGGATGGGTCAGCCTGGTGATGGGTATTATAGAGGGCATGTATTGAATGGGGCACTGGGTGTTATAGGCAAACAATGAATCATGGAACACTACATCAAAAACAAATGATGTAATGTATGGTGATTAACATAGCATAATAAAATAAAATTTAAAAAAAGAATATATCACCAAAACATATACGACATAATTATGAGAATGTGAAAGTTATCAACTTTGATAATAAAGAAGACAGGAGATCTTATGTAGACACAGGAGGTAAAAGGGAAGGTACATGTTACAGTGTGGAGAGTAAGTAAATAATACCAGAATTTGTGCCTCAAGAGTCAGAGTCAATTATACAGAAAGATACAAATGGGATCATCAAAACATGTATCTATCAAAATAGGGTGGGTGGAGACAGAGTACTCAAGTCAAGATGAAGTTCTCCCATTCCATTCTGGACAGTCATTTTAAAAAAAAAAAACTAAGAAATTACATTTTGCATTTTATTTGAAATTCTCAAAGTAACCTGAAGCACCACAAACTGAAGTGGTTAAGATTGTTGATGGGAAAGAGACAAGAGCTGGGAAGTGACAGGACAGGGATTGTCTTCTTTCATTCATATCCTTTCATATAATTTGGGTTTTGCCATGTGCAGCAAGTATATTTTGATTAAATGACAAAACAACAAATATAAACTCCACCAGTGATTTTGAGGTTCACCCCCTCATTTAGGTATGCTTCACACCTCAAGAGGAGAATAAGTCAGAGAGTATGCAACAGATATGAGTAAATTAAGCTCTTTTTCATGGGGTACACTTGTGTCCACGAGTCTCCAGAGCTGTGAAAAGGTAGCCCAGAGAAGGTGATGTCAAAAGTCAGAGAAACAGCAAGGACTATAGCATCAGTCTCCGAGCCTCTCCTCCTTATGCTATCCACACATACACTTAAATCTCACAAATTCTTGGCTGTACGTGTTAAGAAAACTACATTATTGAAAACTGCATAATTGTCTTGGTTTTGGCTCCCCAGAATGCAGAGCCTGAGACAGTCTATCCTGGAGGCAGGAGTAAGGAGGTGGAGGGGCCAGAGGTACAGAAGGGAGGAAAGGCCACCACTCACATGCACTCCTGAGCCTGCCACAGTGGACAACAAGGGCTCGGATCCAGAAGCTCTTCCCTGGACGTGAACCAAATGCTTTCCAGAATTGTTGGCCTCAAGTTCAGGGAGCTAGAGAATCTGTCCTCAGCTGACCTCTCTGATAATTGAGGGTTGTCGTGAGGCACTAACTCCCTTACTCCTCAGGGATGAGCTTGCACACTCAGGGCTGTGCTTGAACACTCAGGTAACTCCAGAGAAGGCCCTAGGTCAGAAATCACAAGGACAGATGGTGAATGTTTGGTGGGACTCTTATCAGAGCACTGGAGAGTCCACGGTAGCTTTGGCTGAAATCAGAGGCTCAAGAGAGGATGTAATGTGACATGGGGCAACAGAGACATCTGCTAGAGCACCATAGTAAATAAAAGCACTTGCCTTTGGCATGATTTAGAACGATTTATAGCCAATTCTGCCACATCTCTAGTCCAGCATATATGTCACAAAATAAATTGTCAGACATTTAAATTGCTCTTACATTTAAGTACTCCATTATAAGAAGAGGTGGCATCAGTCTTATGTTTGTCTACTAGTAATTTGAAATCTCTTGAGATATTACTTTTATATATATATTGTAAACTGAATTTCACCTGCATGCCCATTACAC